>NC_090659.1:13909604-14212635 GCF_013368605.1 Nyctibius grandis | reverse complement strand
GTCAAATAAAATTACCCTGCTTGAGACTATTTTTCTGGCAACACTGTACAATGCTGTAAGCATGCCATCCACACCTCACCAAGTATTCTTAGTTTTTTTGCCTTGTCAGCTCTGCCAAAGTCTCCTTTGGCCAAACTAGTTTATTTTCCCAGCCAACCTCGGCTTTCAAAGCCACTGTAAGCCCATGTTCCAGTTCCCCATTTTTACCTGTCTTCCCGCACTCAGGCCCAAATATCTCCTTTTAATGACCCATTATGTCATCCATACCTTAGTGGACAAAACTTTTATTCGGGACAAAACTTTTATTCTGTCTCCTGATTCTTCCTTCAATGGGAAGAGTGGAAAAGAGAGAACATGGAGCATAGACCAGACAAGTCACACAGACTTTTTTCTACTGGCCAGCTCTGAATCTCAGGCTAACAATGCTTCAACATACGATCAGTAATTGCAAGGAAAATGTTCTGAGAGTATGGTCAATGCAAAGAAAATCTGAAGAATTAAGCAACAAAGCTCTAAAAAATTGGTATTGAGCATCTGCAAGCTATTTAAAATCAAAATATTAAGGTTCTACTCCCAATTATAAGGACATAATGTTATTTCAAAGGATTTCAAAATTTGGGGGTAGGAGGTTGGAAGGTGGGTACTAACTTTTTTAAAATAAACATTAGGAAATAATAGTAGTCTTTACTAAAACATCTGACAGAAAAATCAACCCCAGATGGTTGTGGATGCCCCCTCCCTGGAAGTGTTTAAGGCCAGGTTGGATGGGGCTTTGAGTAACCTGGTCTAGTGGAAGGTGTCCCTGCCCATGGCAGGGGGATTGGAGCTAGATAATCTTTAAGGTCCCTTCCAATCCAGACCATTCTATGATTTTATGATTCTATGGCTAAAGTTTAAGAAAGTTAGAAGCTAGCGTAAAAACATGTAGCAGTTTATATTGAGAAACACTATAATCTAAGTAATAAGTTGTACACCTGTTCAACCTCAAATATCTGTTACAATAAAATATAGCAGAGCATTAATTTTTTGCAGCAGAGGAAAAAATATTCAACTTCCTTGCAAAAAGAAAAGTAAGCTCTGTGCCAACTGGATGTTTTATACAAGTTTCCCATGGTATTTATTAGTGCAGTGTTGTGCCAGTATTGGCAGGTTTTGTGATGCCTTCAATCTTGTAGAGAACCTTGCCAAGAGAGCCTAACAGTTTCTTTAAGTAAGTAATATTATATGCCCTGGTTATTCCAAACTTCAATGATGTTTTCAGGATCATTAAATTATTTTTGAACAACTCTAATAATATATGTATATATTCCAATACATTCACTGTAAAGCTATCAGCTTTAACTTTCATAAAATTTATGTTCTTATTTATTATCTTCTTTACTGACAGAGCAGGAAATCCAGAGGTTAGGAATTCAATTCTGGTTAACATTCCTCACATCTTTTTCTGCAACCTGCATTAAAATTCATAAAAACATGTAACAACACTGCCTTTGTTACTCAACTCCCAGTTTTAACATTTTCTGGGATTACTAGACTGTTGTATTTGAAAAACTAGAATTTCATCTATTACAGCAGATCAAGACTTCACCAGTAGTAATACAAACTTCTTAATTACTGCATAAGCCCACTTGCAAAATTGCCTGTGGCTTGAGAGGAACACATGTTCCAAAATCCTGACACAGCAAACAAAGTTTGACAGAGGAAGACCTTTTGCAAAGGACCTATGTAGCAAACAAAGCTTGCTGAAGTCACAATTTGATCAAAGGATTTATAATATGGCTCTTCATAGTTGGAAAACAAATGCACATTTGAAATGTGATGAATTTTAGTACAATACAAGCCATTTTTTAACCACTGATTCGGCAAAATAATATGTGC
The DNA here is from genome assembly GCF_013368605.1 of Nyctibius grandis. Taxonomy (NCBI): domain Eukaryota; kingdom Metazoa; phylum Chordata; class Aves; order Nyctibiiformes; family Nyctibiidae; genus Nyctibius; species Nyctibius grandis. Next base: position 14,210,757 of record NC_090659.1, on the reverse strand, counting down.
ATAGACAATGTATATTACGCATCTGCTGCAGCTGACAGAAAAAAAGTTAGTTCATGAATATGTACTACTGGGAAATTAGATTTTTATTCTATTTTGAAATCACAGCTTGTTGTTTCTTTGCCTTCAAAAGATTATTTTTATGTGAGAATTTCCAGCAGTTTCTTAAATCTAGCTTTACTTTACTGTACTTAAGAAGCTTACCAGAACTGTGTTGCATTTTAAAACCTGTCTTCAATTATCTCATTTTGAAAAATGGCAAAGTCGTCTTAAAAGAACACATTGCTATGCCTAACCTCAACCATAGTTCCTTGCAATTTTGTATGTTATCAAAGAGACACACAGACCTGTTTTACATCTAGTTTTTAAGAGAATAGTATTAACCAGTTACAAAGTCTTGGTTTCCTTTATGAAGAAGCCCTGAAATTGCAAAATGAAAACGTATAAAACAGGACTTGTAAGTCTGAAGGCAGGTTAAATTGTAGTTTATGCTCACAAAATGGCAATTCCTCTTTCTTAGCTAGCTCGTATTGGTAAGATAACCAAATTCTTTTGATATTTAGAACACAGAGATATATACTGCATTTCTTGTGGAACATAAATTAGCCAGGAGACATCAGCTCATTCACAGAAAATAGAAGCTGTCCTTACTCATGCAGATAGTCTCTATTCAGTTAAGCTGTGCCAAAGGCAAGGTGACATAAAAGCAGAATAAACCCTGAAAAAAAAATATATTTCATAGAGTTCAAGAAGTTTCCAATTATTTTAGTAGGGTTATGCTAGTAAACAAAAGTAGTCAACATATTTCTGATGTAATATATTTCGTCTTTAAAAATGTCATTTTGGTGGAATCAAAATACATGAGAAAATTTTTAAAAATATATATTTATGAGACCAGAAATTTTCATCTTGACTTTATTGTGTTCGTAACACTAACAGTATTATTATAGCAAAGATATTGGAGCAGTGAAATGAAGTAAAATAACCAGAATGTCTGGACCTTATGAAAAGTTAAGAATTACACAGTTTCAAAGTATTTAATTTCATTAGAAGATTGTCGGTCATGAGTTTTAATCTACATCTGGGGAAAAAAAAGTCTTCTAAATTTTGTCTATCATCTGTGTTAGCAGGGATTCTTGTGTCTGACTACTGACATAAAAATATATATACACACGTATGTAGTTTATTTTCAAGATGCAATTTGTAGTTTATTTTGAGAAAGGTTTTCTAACTGGAAAAAACATGATGCTTGTATGCTGTAACTAAAAATCAATCAGCCAAGCAAACTAGATCTAAAGCATAACCTTACTCATTCACTAAAGCAGATCCCATACCTTCTGTAGTCTGTTTTACGAAGAAAAGAGCCCTTTAAAATATAGATGTGCACATAGTATAATTAGTCACACAATTACTTTACTTATTGAAAGCATACCTTCAAAAGCACAGTCTTTTCCCTGTAAAAGTGAGATCTTCAGCAACAGGAATCCCCATGCACAGAACTTGTAAGAGAGATAAGATTGTTAGGAATTATTTTCTGAAGATCAGAAGACTTTCATCAGTTAGCCTTGTGGATAATAAGATTATTATTGTTGTCTCCACTTCTTTACTGAAAAAAGTTCATTCTGAAAGAAAACTACATGATATGAAAAAATGTATGTGGGTTCACCTTCCAATAAATCTTCCAATTATCATAATTTGTGGTGCCAGTTCTGTAGTTCTCTGTTTTCTTTTAAAAGGCAATCGTGAATTTTTCTCCTCTCCTGGATCAGAGATATCTGATAAAAATTGTGATTTAGCTGCAATTAGAAGCAGAAAAAAATATTTGTTTTCTAGCAATGTGATAAATAGAAACACTTTTCTTATGGTTGTGCCAGGAACACGTTACTGCCAAGACTTGAACTCCAGCTCCCATTCATCTAAGTGCATGTTAATAATCAAAATATAAAGCTTCAGAGATAGAGTTAGTCATAGAATCATAGAATCATAGAATCATAGAATGTTTTGAGTTGGAAGGGACTCTTAAAGTTCATATAGTCCAACCCCCCTGCCACGAACAGGGACATCTTTCACTAAATCAGTTTGCTCAAAGCCCCACCCAATCTGACCTTGAACATTTCCAATAATGGGACATCCACAACCTCTCCAGGCAACCTGTTCCAGTGTCTCACCACCCTCACCACAAAAAATATTTCTTCCTTATGTCTAGTCTAAATCTACTCTCTTTCAGTTTAAAACCATTACCCCTTGTCCTGTCATTACATGCCTTGGTAAAAAGTATCTATCTCTCCATCTTTTTTATAAGCCCCCTTTATATATTGAAACATCAAAATAAGATCTCCCTGGACCCTTCCCTCCTCCTGAAGGGAAGGGATGAACAACCCCAACTCTCTCAGCCTTTCTTCATAGGAGAGGTGTACCATCCCTCTGATCATTTTTATGTCCCTCTTTGGACCTGCTCTGACAGGTGTCATGTCTTTCTGGGGACCCCAGAGCAGGATGTAGTATTCCAAGTGAGGTGTCACAAGTACAGAGTAGAGGGGGAGAATCACCTCTCTTGATCTGCTGGCCACACTTTTTTCATTGCAGCACAGGGTATGGTTGGCCTTCTGGGCTGCAAGCACACAATGCTGGTTCATGTCCAATTTTTCATCCACCAGTATTTCCAAGTCCTTCCCCTTAGGGAGAAGACTTCATCCTCCAGTCTATACTGATATTGGGAATTGCCCTGACCCACATGCAGGACCTTGCACTTGGCCTTGTTGACCTTCATGAGGTTCACATGGGCCAACTCCTCAAGCCTGTCAAGGTCCGTCTGGATGGCATCCCGTCCCTCAAGCAAATCAATTGCACTACTCAGCTTGATGTCATCTGCAAACTTGCTAAGGTTACACTCAATTCCACTATGTTATTGATGACGATATTAAATATTATTGGTCCCAGTACACACCCTAGAGGGACACCACTCTTTACTGTTTTCCACTTGGATATTGAGCCATTGACTGTAACTCTTTCCACTCAGTCATCCAGCCAATTTCTTATACATCTAACAGCCCACTCATCAAACCCATATTTCTCAAATTTAGAGGTAAGAATGTTGCGGGGGATTGTATCAAGGGCTTTACAGAAGTCCAAGTAGATGACATCTGTAACTTTTGTCTACTGATGCAATCACTCCATTGTAGAAGACCACCAGGTTAGTCAGGCACAATTTGCCCTTGGTGAAGCCATATTGGCTGTCTCTAATCACCTCCCTGTCTTCCTTTGTCTCAACATACCTTACAGGAGGATCTGCTCTATGGTCTTATGAGGAACAGAGATGAGACTGACAGGTCAGTAGTTCCCAGCGTCCTCCTTTTTACCCCTTTAAAAAGTGACTGGGTTGTTTCCTTTTTTACAGTCACTGGAGACTTCACTTGACTGCTATGACTTTTCAAATACTACAGAGAGTGGCAACTTGGCAACTACATCAACCAATTTCTTCAGGACCCTGGGATGCATCTTGTGTGTCCCATGGACTAGTGTATGTTCAGGTTCCTCAGGTGGTCTTCCCATCTTCTGCGATGGGAGGGACTTTGTTCCCCAGTCCCTGCCTTGAGGTTCAGGGACTTGAGAGATGTAGGAAGAGATATTACCATTGAAAAATGAGGCAAAAAATTTGTTGAGCACCTCAGCCTTCTCCATGTTGGTTGCCACCAGTTTTCCTGTCATGCCAGGTACATTCTCTTTCATCTTCTTTTTCTGGCCAATGTACCTATAAAAGTCCTTCTTATTCTTTACATCCCTTGCCAAATTCAGCTCCAACTGTGCCTTAGCTTTCCTGATTCCATCCCTACACATCTATATTCTTCCCAAGACACACATTCCTGTTTCCACTGCCTGTGCATTTCCTTCATATATTTTGTTTCATCAGGAGGTCCTTACTGAACCATGCTGGTCTCCTGCTGTCCTTGTCTGATTTCTTACATGTAAGAATCGAGAGCTCTTGCGCTCTAAGAAAAATGTCCTTAGAGAGCTGTGAGCTCTGTTCAGCTGCTTTTGTCCTGAAGGCAGTTTCCCAGGGGGTCCCATCCACTAATTCATTGAATAACTGAAAATTTGTTCTGCTAAAATTCAGTATCCTGACTCTACTCCTCAGATGGCCCATATCCCTCAGGACTGTGAATTTCACCAAGGCATGATCACTACAGCCCAGGCTGCCACCAATCTTTACATCTCTAATTAGTTCACCCATGTTGGTAAGAAACAGGTCTAGTAACACTTCTCCTCTGGTCAGGCTATCTGTCACATAGATTAAGAAATTATCCTCGATGCACTCCAAGAGTCTCATCGACTGCATACAGCTTGCTGTGATGCTTTTCCAGCAGATGTCAGGGTGATTGAAGTCCCCCAGCCAGACAAGAGCCTGCGGGTGTGATGCTTCCCATAGTTAAAGTAAGAATGCTTCATCAACAGGCTTCCCTTGGTTGGGCTGCCTGTAGTAAACACCAACCATGAGTTTTCCTTTATTGGCTTGGCCTCTAGTTTTTTTTACCCATAAGCTCTCAACCTGTTAATCACTGTTTTTCAAAGACAGCTCTGTGCAGTTAATCCCTTCTTTTACATAGAGGGCAACATCCACCCTCTACCCCTCCTTCCTGCCTGTCCCTTCTGAACAGTTTATAGTCATCAATTGCAGCACTCCAATCAAGTGCTTCATCCCACCACGTTTCAGCAATAGCAATTAAATTGTAGATTTCTAGCTGCACAGTGACTTTCAACTCCTCCTGCTTGTTAGCTATGCTGCATGTATTGATATAGAGGCACTTCAGCTGGGCTATTGATCATGTTATTAAACATATAAAAAGAACAATTGCTCATGAAAAAGATGGTATGGTCAAGATAGGAGTGGAAGAAGTGTTTTAGAACAAAGAACTAGCCCTGTAAAGGATGGTAACTATTAATTTGATAACATAGTGCGTTGATTCTATTGTATAAATTCTTGAACATCTTCATCAAGGGAATATTAGATTTCATTAACAAGCTGTGAGATCTTGGTAATTCTCTTAGCATTTTTACTGTTTATTCCACATTTATGGAATGAGAAAATGAAAAGGGAAAAAGTAACCAACATACTTCAGATGGATGTTTGGGTACTCTTTAGCAGACATTCCTATAGTGCCCTCTTGTGATAACTGAGCTGTGGGTTCTTGAAAACATCTTTGAGGGTAATACAAAGTAAAAGAAATTTCCAGACTTGATCAGAGCTGCCAAAAATTTGTCAGGTGTTCAGACTCCCATAATGACAAGTACCAGCTGCTTCAGAAGATCACAAAAAGAACTCAGATGGCTTCCATACCAGAAGTTTCCTCTTAAACTTTGACAAGGATTAGTTCCTGTTAAGAAAATGTACAAACGTTTACTTCAAGATAAGTCATCATCATATTTAACTGTGAACTCTGTTACTGGCCACAAAGATTTTGTATTATTTTTTAAAAGCTGCTGTTCTTTGACCTCAGGAGTATATTCTGTCCCTGAATCTACCTGTTCATTTCTAAATAGTTAATTTATTATTTTTTAATTTCACTGATGGCTCCATTGTTTTCCTTGTAATAGAAGAAAGAAAATATAGATATAGAAGAAAGCAGATATGCACACTTTAACACTTTATGCCATTAATCATTTTAATAAATTTATTTCCAACCCTTTTTTGGATCCATACTGGCTTCTATCTTCATGCAGTGTGTTGACTTTTTTAGAAGTAAGGTGATAGGAGGATCTGACAGTATTCCATATGAAGACACTAGTAGGTAGTGTTTTCAATATTAGGTCATAGGAGGTATTTAAATTTTAGGTTTTTTATACTTTATAATACTTCTGGCTTTTCTAGTTGCTCTCTGACCACAGCTGACATGGGTATTTCTATCAAGATAAGAAAATAGCCTCGGTACCACTGTGTTGATTTTAACTTGAAACCGGGCTATAGGGTTTAACATTGTGATGAACTCCTCCCCTTGTCTCTGCTCCAGCTTGGACTTATCCAAAGACTGCAGTCCCTTAGGGGAGTACCTGCTCCAAGTGGAACCTTATCTGTGAGCCACAGTCTCTCCAGGGGTATACTTGCTGTGGCATAGATTTATCCACAGCCACAGCTGCTTTGAGTTGTACCTGTTCCAACGTGGTCTTCTTCATGGACCACAATGCTTTCAGGTATATACCTGTTCCATTGCGGCCTTACCCACAGCCACAGTCCCTTAAGAAGTAAACCTGCTCCAACATGACCTTACCTATGGCTGCAGTCCCTCCAGGGGAGTACCTGCTCTGTCGTGGGGCTTTTTCATAGCCACATGCTTTGAGGTGTTCCAGCATGACATCATGCACAGCCACTGGTGCTTCAAGGTGTACCTGCTGCATCATGGACTTATCCACAGGCACAAATGTTTCAAAGTGTACATTGTGTACAAGTTACACCCACAATCAGAGCTAAGTTTCCTTTTTTCAGAGAGATTAGGTTGCCTCATAAATTCACATTTCACACCAGGGATCATGGTACAGACGATATCATGTTTGCATTTGTGATTTAAAGGAGACATAAGCAGCAAATGAACTCAAGGATACTCAGTTCATGGTGTAGATTGCCTCATCTTGCTCTCATCAGGTGTCAACATGATCCCCTGTGTCCTAACTGAAAGGTTACTGATGGCAGCAAATGACAAACGCTATCACATTTCATCCCTAGTGTATGAAGGTCACTGAAGGGAAAGATATCATGGTCTGGTCAAGTCTTCAGGCTTATTTTCCTCACTGTAGTTTCACTAACAAAACAAATAAAATGAAGATATGTAATGAGTGTTGTTAAAAGCCTAAATTTTTATTTCTTTAATTAATTTTTATGCAGACTCATACATTAAAGCTTTGCATAATACATTTAGCTCAGTAATAGCTCATATTACTGTACTTCATTACACATACTAATATGTGTATTTATGCAAAATATATAAGCAACCTTTGTATGACATTCAAATAAGAGTATGTATGAGTAAAGAGTTATTATTACTTGTACAAAAATAGATAATGGCCTGGTGGCAGGGAAGCTCATAGTGTTTAACTTTTTCATTGTAATTTCAATGGTCATTTATTAGACTAAGCTGGATGGGTTTCTCATGCTTTTTTGAACTTCCTTCCAATTTCTCTTTTAATAGGAAAATGCATTTAACCCAAAATCTCATCTTTTAACTCCAGTATCAGCAGGATGACTGACTGAAATTTCAACCATCTGTTGTTTACAAAATAACCAAAAAATAGTGACTAAATAAAATCTTTTAAGAAGAAAAGCATGCTTGTTTTATATATAGATGTTGTAAAAATGGTGATGTGAATTTGAAGAAATCTGTCAGATTTCATATTTTTACCTGATTTTCATAGTTAATAGTACAGTAACTGTATATTTTTAATTTTTCCTTCCTAGAACCAAATCTGATAGATATAAGTTGAGCCCAAGCAACCCATATCAGAAATATTTCTGGTTTTTGTTATAAATTGATAACATTAGCTTAAAAATGAAAAGGAGAAAATAAAAAGAAAAATAGTTTTCCAAAAAGACTTGATTGGCCACTTTAAATATGTGTCCTGGTTTGGCCTAAACCAGGCTAATTTTCCTTTCAGTGGTTTTTACTTTCAGCTAAGTCTCTTCTAAGTAACTGCACTTTCTGAAACTAACTGCGTGTTTTGCAGACAGTGTCTGCTTCTAGGACTGATAATGCTCAAAGTTTGTAGCTATCACTGAGGCACCGGTAGGGATGTTATGCAGAAAGGCTCTTGCTGTACTTATTCTTAGAGAAACCTAGGTCACTGATAAATTCCTCACTGCTTACAAGTGAAGAGCCGAAGGGGGTCGCAGCTGCAGGGAGGATCGGATAGGACAGGTGACCCAAAATTGACCAACGAAGGTATTCCATCCCATACACGTCATTCTCAGTATAAAGCGGGGGGATCATGAGGGTCTCGCTCTCTTTCTGCTATGGCCGGTGTCCGAAGAGGACTCTGTCCGTTTTCCTGCTGCCCTCAATCCCGATCGGTGCATCCCTGAATCCAGCTCTCGACCATCACTGGGCCCAGCCTGGGCCTTCCCGGAGCCTGCCCTGCAGTGCCGGTGGTGATGTGGCCAACATCGGGGGAGCTCAATCTTGGTTTTGTATATATTTGTATATATTTGATTATTCCAATATTATTATTATACTCTTTTTCATTATTATAGTTTATTAAAACTGTTTTAACTTTCCAACCCATAAGTCTCTCTCTCTTTTCCCTTTCCCTTCGGGGAGGAGGGGGAGGGTTAACAGAGAGCATCTGCCACAGATGACCTTTGTTGGTCAACTTTGGGTCACCTGCCCTGTCCGCTCCTCCCTGCAGGTATGACCCCCCCTTCGGCTCTTCACTCGTAAGCAGTGAGGAATTTATCGGTGACCTTGGTTTCTCTAAGAATAAGTACAGCAAGAGCCTTTCTGCATAACATCCCTACCAGTGCCTCAGCGATAATATAAGTTTTGAGCGTTATCAGTCCTAGAAGCAGACACTGTCTGCAAAACATGCAGTTAGTTTCAGAAAGTGCAGTTACTTAGAAGAGACTTAGCTGAAAGTAAAAATCACTGAAAGGAAAATTAGCCTGGTTTAGGCCAAACCAGGACACCCTGAGATGGCTGAATGCTTGCCTTCCCGTGGGAGTAGTGAATGAATTCCTTGTTTTGCTTTGCCTGTGAGTATGACTTTTGTTTTACCTATTAAACTGTCTTTACCTCTATCCATGAGTTTTCTCACTTTTACCCTTACCCTTACCCTATCCTTGCCTAATTCTCTCTCCCATCCCACTGTGGGGGGAGTGAGTGAGAGGCTGTGTGGTGCTTAGATGCGAATGGAGTTAAACCACAACAGCATGTAAATGCTTTGAGGATTATTTATTTTATTTAAAATTCCAACCACCTATACTGCAATAGACCTACTACAGAGAAATCAAAATAACTGGGTTATTGGATTAATTTATCAGGTTTTTCATTTAGAAGTACTAGTACAGTTCAGATAAATAAAGACACAAAATTGTATACGGTACTGTGGCTATGAAAGTAGAATAATCTCATACACGAAATAAAGTCTCTGGTGACATAACAAGGAATTAAGTACTGTTGTATACATTATAGACATGACACCAAAGTGGCACAAGTGTGTATCCAAGCAACTTCCCTAGATTTACAAATAATTTGGACAGTAGGTGAAATCACTTAGTAGCTGCTATGAACAGTGTACTTTGGGATTTTTTAAGCAGAATTGCTCATTATTTATCAATAATGGATTATGTTATATTACCTATGGAATAATGAGCATTCAGGCCATTCAGCTTAAAACACCCCAGAGTATCAAGTTGGTTTATCATTGGCTAACATGGACTTCAATGGAGTTATTGTAGAATGAGAAAAGGATGGAGTTCTGCATCTGAAATACTGTGTCCTTGTAGGGAAGGAAAAGTCCTTGGCCCTGCAATGTTTCTAATTTGGAGCAATGTTGTGTCTCGGGAAGCTCAGGAAATGATTTTGTAATGATAAGCAGATGAATGCGGAGACAACTCTAGTAACTAAACCCAGGTTTTAATTGCTTCCTTTTTTCCAATGAAAGCCTCAGGGATTTTCTGAAAGGGAATTATACCCAATGTTCTGTCATGGTACTGTCATTATTCCTCACATGTACTTCTTTTTCAATGATCGAAAATATAGGTTGATCATCTTTCATGCTTTTGATGAGACTTTGATTTATTGTTTCTATTTGCCAATATTGTATTTTTTACTGAATCACTTCCATTCATTCTTATTGTTTGTCACATTCACTTGACTAAAATTAGGTTATTGATTAGATCTGTGAGCCAAGGAAATGTTTCCAATATATTGATATAGCACTTGAACATTACTGGTTTATTCTGATACTAAAAAACCTTACGGAGTACTCTGGGAACTTTTGACAAATATCCTAAATACTCTATGTTGCCAATGCAATTCATTAAGGTCCAGTCAAACTACTGACAATTTAGATGAGATGATAGAAATTAATATTTCTTCTTCCTCTGTTCCCTCCCATTAATCACAAAACTAGCTGGCTGGAAATTTGAGACAAAGTTATATTTTTTAAATGCTAATTTTAATGTTGAAAACTGGTGAAAGCAATATGCTGAATTTTCAAAATCTGAGTCAAAAATAATTTAATAAAACTGCATCAGAAATCACAATGAAAGAAGAAAAGATTTCTTCCAAAGGGAGTCACTCTGGTGGTGAGGGAACGTTTCCACCTTCCCAAAACACGATGACTTCCTTACAAAACACTAAAAAAGCTGCTTCAATATCTAATAGAAGAGTTTTTATAGTCTGAGTAAGGAAACAGTCTATTTGGAACCCAGAAATTGGTCATGAAGACGCATCATGACTGGCATATGCAAAGATGGAAAAGACTCACAAAGCATTGAACAGGTGCTTTACAGAGCACCGTAAGGTATCCAGTGGTCTGTGCATTGAGGAACCCTGATAACAGGGGTGACAGACAGGAAAACTCCTGACTCCTCTTGGAGAGCCAGGTGTGATAAAAGACTGGCAAAGTGCTATAGGAAAGTTACCTTAATAACTTATTCCAGTAATTAATGCATTTTAGTTTGACACAGTTCTTGGACACTTTATCATAATAATGGGTATAAAATAAAAACCTCCCTGGCCATCACTGTAGTGACCGTTAACCTAAAGTATTTCTTTAACAGTTCTGTTGTGTCATTTATCTTCACTAGCTCTTTTACATCTATAAAGGGCAATTAATTTCAGACACACTGAGGAGAGAAGAGTTATCCTAAATCACAGCAAGAAGACAGAAGTTAAGGAGGGAATTATTGTCGATTTTTCATAACACCCCAAACTTAAGGGAATAAAGAGTTTAGAAACAAGAAAGTAAGTCCTTTTTTGCATGCACAATTAAAACATTTCAGACAACTTTCCAAACTAACAAGAATACATGAGTTTAAAATATGTTTAGAAAAAGAAACACAGTAAATGCAATGACTCAGAGGGTTCTTAATCATAGAATGGTTTGGGTTGGAAGGGTCCTTAAAGATCATCTAGTTCCAAACCCCCTGCCACAGGCAGGGACACCTTTCACTAGATCAGGTTGCTCAAAGCCCCATCCAGCCTGGCCTTGAACACTTCCAGGGAGGGGACATCCACAACTTCTCTGGGCAACCAAGGTCACTGCTAAATTCCTCACCAATTATGAGTGAAGAGACATGAAGGGTCACCTCTCCAGGGAGGAGCAGACAAGACAGGTGACCCAAAATTGACCAACAAGGTATTCTATCCCATACATGTCATTCTCAGTACAAAGCTGGGGGAAAACGAGGGTCTCACTCCCTTCTTCTATGGCTGGCATCTGAAGAGGACTCTGTGCATTTTTCTCCTGCCCTCAATCCCGATCTGTGAGTTCCTGAATCTAGTTCCTGTCCATTGCTGAAACCAGTCTGGACCTTCCTGGAGCCTGCCTGCAGTGCCGGTGGTGACGTGCCGTCATTGGGGGCACTCGGTCTTGGTTGTGTATATATTTGTATATATCATTATTATTATTATTATACTCTCTTTTTTTGTTTGTTTTTATGGTTTATTAAAGCTGTTTGAACTTTCCAACCCCTAAGTCTCTCCCCCTTTTCTCTTTTCCTTCCCTTTCTTGTGGGGGAGGAGGGTTAATAGAGAGCATCTGCCATCAGTTTAGTAGCCAGCCCAGCTTTAGACCATGACAGGGTATTTCTGAGAATAACTATGTATTTTCCACAGTTCCTTTCCTTACTCCCACCCTCAGCTCTCGTCCTCCTTTCTTAATTAAAAACCCAATCAACCAAACAAACAAAAATCACAACAAAAACATTAAACCACTATAGAGTCATAGAATCATTTTAAGATCATAGAGTCCAACCGTAAAACCAACACTACTAATTCCTCCACTATATCATTAATCTAACTGATACGTGTATCTAGAGGTAAATCTCACATTTTTTTTCCACTATAATTGAGTGAAGTACTAATCATTAACTGTTTTGGAACCTTCCAAAAATATCTGCTGAAGTTAAACTTACTCAGCTGTCATCATCTTTTATAACTAAAGAATTAAAAGGGGTTTTCTGGTTGCATGGATCAATACAATTAAGCATTTTGGAAGCTGGTAACTAGTATTCTAACTTCATCTGTTTTAGTTTGTAAAGGTATTATTTTTAATAATGGTTTTGGCCAGAGAAAAATATTGTGGTTCTTTTTTCCCCGAAATCTTTCAACATGTGTTTTCTGATCTATGTTTAAAAGACAATCAATTAAACTTTTCATAAGACATTTGAAGAATATTGCTTCATAATCTAGAGCTATAAAAAACCCTCTGCTGATTGACATGAACAGCTACTCACATTTATACTACTATATTTGTGAATAAGTGTACCAGTGAGCTTGTACCATCTCCATGGTTTAGATTCTAATGAGTCACAGACAGGAAAATACTGTTCACAGTTCTTTAGCAGGTTCCATACTGCTTCATACTGGCAATATAAAGTACCATTTTATCACCGGAAATTTCTTCTACTATTAACACGTACATATTTTGTTCTTGAAGGAACATATTATGACTTTGTTCTTCAGCCTCCTTTTACCTGTTGCCATATATGTATTATGACCCCAACAGACACATTTTCAGCAGTCAATAGTTTCAGTTCTCTTCCACAAATGGTCTTTGCCTGCATTATCTTAGTTGGCAATTCTCCATTACAGTGGAATGCAAAAGCTTCATTTCCCAGCAAATGAAAAGTTTCCTTTCATTTTTCTTTTCAGTTCTACATCACCTTGACACCATTTCTGGTTGGACTCATTATCAATCCAAAACCTCAACCACCATAGAAATACTAACTAAAAATAAAAAAATAATTCTTTTATAGAAACAAGAATTCAGAATTTAAAATCAAGGAAAATGAATTTATTTTTCATTTAAAAAAATACTAAAATTAATAAAAGTCATTCATTTATCACCTTAAAGATAAATGAGATGCAAATAAAGTAGTGATGTTGAATATAGAACTGTTGTCCATTTCCTGAGGGAAAAACAAAAACAAAACAGCAGCAATAAAAAAGGGACAATCCTTTAAAAAAAAAAATGCACCCTCTTCCGCTTAGTTAAATAATACAGTTAAACACAAAAAAAAGTCACTGAGGATGATTCTTTCTCAATTCGTACAAATGATGAAAAGATAACTAGAAATACTAAGAAGTGAGGAATAAACAGCATTATAAGCATAATCATCCTAGAAATTGCAGACTGTTGTCTTGAAAACTGCACAGCGTATCTCTTATCTTCATCTTTTGAAGATATTGTGGAACTGAAAAAGTTCAAAGAAGAACATGTAAAAATGATTAGATTCCATACAGTGGTACATTAAACAGACCAGGACTTTTCAGTTTAAAACAGGTAACTGGAAGTGTTCATGACAGAAATTAAGTTGCAGGAAAACATTAACAGAAAATCATTCTTTATTATTATTTATAATAGAAAATCTAGAGGATATTGCATATAATTAAAAGACAGTCAAGGGGAGTTTGGTTTTTTTGCCACACAGTGTAAAATAATTTTGAACTTTTTATAAGAGGATACTCTGGATAAGGAACCTACAAATTGATGAAAAAATAATAAAAATTCACAGAAGACACGTGTGAATAAAACTTCCATCTCAAGTAATGATATGCTGAAAATTACCAGAACCAGAAGACTGACAGGGACAGGATCATGCTGTAATTACTTCACTCATTTATTCATTGCCTAAGCATCTGTTACAGGCCACCATCAGAGAAAAGATACAGAACTAAACATCTGAACTTTTCTTAATTTTGTAATGAGGACAACTGTGTTGATCTGTATGTATATACCCCTGTCTTGATTATTTTCCTTATTCTGCTTCTAAGTGTAGCTGAATATACTCCTGACTGGGTTTTGAAGTTTTTAACACAGAGAGGGAAATCAAGTCTGCTTCACTAATTATGTTATTACAACAGTGTTATTATTTTTCTGATTTTTGGCAAAATTCAACTTGACCTGCTTAGAGCTATGTGCAATGAATGACAGCTTAGAAGAGCAGATAGCTACCTTTTAAATTATACAGTATTAACTATTAACAACAAGTGTAGAAGTCTGACCCCACATGGATGTAAGTAACAGCTGCAATACATCCATTTTCTCAAGAGAAAAGGTCAGTAAATTAAATGAATAAGCAAATAGTGAAACAAAAGAGCAGAAAAGTATGCCTTTAAACACATTTCCACTGGTGTCTGCCTTGACACAGTTATCATTCCTACTGTTATCCAAAATCTAGAGGCTTTGTTGAAAAGACAAATAGAAGCAGTCTTTCTATCTATTTTTGAAACTATTTCAGAATAATAAATTGGAAATAGTAAAAATCAGGAAAACAAACAGGCAACATTTAAGAGTTGCTTCATGCCCATTTGCCTTCTGCTGAGGAGAAATGCTCTCTTCACACATTGTTATGGGTTTGGGGAGAAGTACATGGAATAATCCTAATCAGTAGTGATAGGAAGGCTACTTGCTAGGTAGCACCAGGTGTTCTTGGCAGCACTTCCAAAATGGATTTGAGCTTATGATGGTTGTGAAAAAATCCAAGACACCTTAAACTCAGTGCATGCAATTTATGCATCACTCTCTTCTTTTATAACTGACAAACTTTTCTAAAAATTTGGAGGGTTTTAAAGCTTTTAATGAAAACATTCACGTCCTAAAAATGAAGGCTTTGGTGGCTTTTCCCATCCTATAATACTTTAAGAAGAGAACAGTTGATCACTGCCCTGAAAATGCTGGGGAAAACAAAACAAAACAGTTCAACATGCCTTATCTGAGCTGGAAATTCTGACTGACTGTCTGCAGATATTGCTATCAGATGTTTAGATGGCTGTTTACCTTGCACCATTTGTCACCTGAAAATAATGTTTTGTTGTGGTTAAACTGTCTTTACACGGGAAAGAAAATACAGTAGATATTTAGTGTTAGCATGCACTCATGATCAAATATGAAAGCAATGTTATCTAATCTGCCCTCAATCCTCATCCTATTACTATGTCTTCCTTCAAGGCAATAATTTGTCAAAATCCATCATTTCACAATGAAGATGTATGATTTTAGGCTATGTGTCATATATATATAATATGCTTTGTGCATCTACAGGACTTTTTTTGCTGAACTGGTGACACCTGTGTGAACGTCTGATAGTAGAAAAGCACATTGGTCTATACTGTCAGGCTACAATAAACATGAAAATGCAGCAAGAAGAAAAGAAAGCTAACAAACATTTTAATCTCTTTTTCCATGTCTTTTTTTTCTGTACTCTGTGATTTTTTTTTTATTTTTTGTTGCATCATACAATAGCAATACTAATGCTAATAAAGCAGATTTGATGACAACTCCAGGGAGTAATTTTTGCATCCTGCCTGGGAACTTGGTGGCTTACATTACTTCCTCGTTATGGGCTCAAGACTTTGACATTGATGGTTGTTAGAGTGAAGAGAATATTTTCCACCCTTCTTTCCTCCCACTCTTTTATAAATGAACAGCAGGGAGGAAATTAGCCAAGAAGTTCACAACTTTACACCTAACTCTCAAACCAGCCATTTTCCTGCCAGCTAAAGTGACACCAATTATTATAGGCACAATCCCCTTCTAGTCCTAATTTAATGAAAAATGTAGCTTTGAATAATGTTGAAATAAAGAGTCAATTGATTTACCCCCTATCAGAACTTTAGTAATTAAAACTATGTGCATAATATAATTATTCATGTTGTTCCTAATTTAATTTTAAATAATTTCAAATTAATAATGAAATTTTAATGGTCTTGGAGTATAGGCTGTAAAGACTGGTGAGGAAACCAAGATGGTTATGCAGCTCTTATCTTTTAAAAACTGTTATGTTTCTTAGGAAAAAAAAAAATTTGTATGATAATTTAGCAATGATTTTTTGCATTTCATAGCATCATAAAATGCTTTAGGTTGGAAAGCACCTTAAAGATCATCTAGTTCCAAACCCCCTGCAACAGGCAGGGACACTTTTCACTAGACCAGATTTCTCAAAGTCTCATCCAGCCTGGCCTTGAACTCTTCCAGGGAGGGGGCATCCACAACTTCTCTGGGCAACCTGTTCCAGTGTCTCACCACCCTCACAATAAAGAATTTCTTCCTCATATGTAACCTAAATCTACCTTCTTTCAGTTTAAAACCATTACCCCTTGTCCTATCACTACATGCCCTTGTAAAAAGTCCCTCTCCATCTTTCTTGTAGGTCCTCTTTAGGTACTGGAAGGCTGCTAGAAGGTCTCTGCAGAGCCTTCTCTTCTCCAGGCTGAACAACCCCAACTCTCTCAGCCTCTGTTCATAAGAGAGGTGCTCCAGCCCTCTGATCTTCTGGCCCTCCTCTGGACTCACTCCACCAGGTCCATGCCCTTCCTCTGTTGGGGGCCCCAGAGTTGAATGCAGGACTCAGATTGGGGTCTCATGAGAGCAGAGTAGAGGGGCAGAATCACCTCCTTCGACCTGCTGGCCATGTTTCTTTTGATGCAGCCCAGGATATGGTTGGCTTTCTGGGCTGCAAGCACACATTGCTGGCTCATGTTGAGCTTCTCGTCCACCATCACCTCCAAGTCCTCCTCAGGGTTGCTCTCAATCCATTCTCCGCCCAGCCTGTATTTGTGCTTGGGATTGTCCCAACCCACGTACAGGGCCTTGCACTTGGCCTTGGACTTCATGCAGTTCGCACAGGCCCAGCTCTCAAGCCTGTCAAGGTTCCTCTAGATGGCATCCTTTCCCTCCAGTGTGTCAAGATACCACAGAGCTTGGTGACACTGGAAAACTTGCTGAGGGTGCACTTAATCTAACTGTCCATGTCACCAGCAAAGATGTTAAACAGCACCAGTCCCAATACTGACCCCTGAGGAACGCCACTCCTCACTGGTGTTCACTTGGACATCAGGCTGTTGACTGCAACACTTTGAGTTCAACTATCCAGCCAATTCCTTATCCACCGAGTGGTCCATCCATCAGGTCCTTGTCTCCCCAATTTAGAGACAAGGATGTCATGCGAGACAGTGTCAAATGCTTTGCACAAGTCCAGGTAGGTGACATCATTCGCTCTTCCCTTACCCACCAACACTGTAACCCCATTATAGAAAGCTACCAAATTTGTCAGGCATGATTTGCTTTTAGTGAAGCCATGTTGGCTGTCACAAATAACCTCCTTATTTTCCATGTGCCTTAGCAGTTTCCAGGAGGATCTGCTCCATGATCTTGCCAGGCACAGAGGTGAGACTGACTGGCCTGTAGTTCCCCGGGTCTTCCTTTTTTCCCTTTTTTAAAAGAGGGGTTATATTTCTCCTTTTCCAGTCAGTAGGAACTTCACTGGACTGTCACGACTTCTCAAAAATGATGGATAGTGGCTTAGTAACTTCATCTGCCAGTTCCCTCAGGACCCGTGGATGCACCTCATCAGGTCCCATGGACTTGTGCACCTCCAGGTTCCTTTGATGGTCTTGAACTTGATCTTCTCCTACAGTGGGCCTTTCTTCATTCTTCCAGTCCCTGCCTCTGCCTTGTGTGACTTCGGTGGTGAGGCTAGAGCACTTGCCGGTGAAGACTGATGCAAAAAAGTCGTTGAGTACCTCAGCCTTCTCCATATCCCAGGTGACCAGGTCTCCCATTTCCTTCTGGAGAGGGCCCACATTTTCTCTAGTCTTCCTTTCATCACTGATGTACATATTCTTGTTGTCCTTGACATCCCTGGACAGATTTAACTCTATCAGGGCTTTAGCTTTCTTAACATGATCCCTGGCTGCTCGGACCATTTCTCTGTATTCCTCCCAGGCTACCTGTCCTTGCTTCCACCCTCTGTAGGCTTCCTTTTCCTTCCTTTCAAACTATTGGGAGTTTTATCTGTGCAGAATAATAACTGAGCAAATAACCTATTCAAAGAATACTTTGTTTGTTCCTGAAGGACAGAGGGAAGGTGAGCTAAAAGGTGTAGAGTAAGTCATGACTGCATCTCAGTCTCACTACCTCACCATACCAATAGAAAAAATGTAGCATTTATTTTAATTTAGTGGTGCAGTGTATTGAATCTGTTATCATTGCTGGCAGTGGCAGTAGCGTTTAACAACTTACCCTACAGAAGTTATCGTGCAGAGAAGAACCATTGTATTACTTCATGCTCATCTCCTACAGCTGTTTCTGCTCTCACACAGAACGACTCGTAGTAAAATACCTTTTGCTTTATCAAAAAATTAAATAACTTATTTACTCATGGCAAGATATTTTTTAAGAGGCAGTCATTCATCTAAGTATTTAAAAGTTGTCAATACACAAAATAACTGCACATTGTACCACTAACCAACAGGAAAAACATCATAATTTTCCTTTTCTTTTACCTGAACGATGGACTTCTCAGTGAGAATTTTTTTCCTTTTGTCAGTCTGTGACCTTCCATGGTTGAGAAAATATTGGAAATATCTTTTTTTATGTTGCTTCAGAGTTGTCAAGACTCTGAGTCATCCCAATAGTAACATCTCTATATGAGTTACCACAAGAGTTTCCACTGACAAAATCATTCCCCAAATAAGTATCTGTTCCTGCTGAGATGTAGAAAAATGGAGCATTTCCCAAGATAGCTGATCTCTATCCTTTATAATCACGTAAATGGGAAATAAAAATATTGAATCAGAGCTCTCCACCCATGTTTACTAGAAAAGCCTGTGATACTTGCAATGAGAGGCATGCATTTAGTATGTGTGTGTTCTGCTGAAGAAGATGCACTACCATTATTATATGTAGTATTGCAAGTAAGAAGTGAATCAGTCATCTAACCAGTAGAAAATTGTAGGAAATAATGCTGATTAAACTTCATGGCAGTCATTCAAAAACCTGTTACACTGGGTAAGTCAGAAAATAAAGCACCCAGGGATCGAGACAGCAACAGATGAACAGTGGTGTAGTTCCCATAATTTCTTCAAAGCCCCTACCCTTTTTTCCCAGAGGTGTTTTTAGCATAGGTTTTTATGTATGTTTGTTTGGGGAATGAGGGGTTGGGGGTTGTGTTTTGGGTTTTTTTTGTTTGGTTTCTTTCGGAAAGCCTGCTTCCCTAAACTTCATGACAAAATGGATACAACATGGTTGTCCAGTTTCCTGTTGGTTGTGAGAACAAACACATCTATTTGACTAAGATGACGATCAGCACAGGCCTCAGATAAAAGCTAAGCTCAAGATCAGGCCTAGCTGTGAAAGTCTGCTCCATGTTCTAACTACAGATATTTTGAATCACAAGGGAACTTGTAGCACATTAAAACTCTATTAGATATATAATTATGGCACTATTATTATTACTCTTTGCCAATGAACTAATCATAATTTCATTTAAAAGTATTTATTTCTACTTTTGTTTTTAATTAGTGCTTTCCACTTGAGTTTTTTTTCAACCAATTTAACCCTAAACTTATAGCTATTACTGCAATCTATTAAAGTACATTTGTAAAACTACTGAACTTTATGAACATTGATTATATAAGCATTATAAAACACATGTGGAAGTGAGCTCAACAGATAACAATGCCAATATCAAAGTTGAGCATTTAAAATAATCGTGTACAAAACAATCCTTCAAAAGTAATCTATATTTTAGGATTGACCCATCTCCTACTATTATTGGTGTTACATGGTCATATTGACATAGACATTCACAGAGAAATTCTATTGGCTAAAGCATTTATTGCATAAATGTATTTTACCTATAATATAAATTCACAAGATATAAAAACTAACATTTGAACATTAACTCAGAAGCAAGTATTTGCAAAAATAGGTCAGGAAGCATAAAGTCCACATTTAAATTAAAAATTACTTAAAAAAGAAAACCCAGACTAGCCTGCTTGCCTTGTGAATCCCCAACCGACAGATAGAGCCTAAAATAACTTTAGCAATTGCTGAGAATGAGAGATGAGCTTAATCCATGTTGAGAGAGAGAGAGTAAACAAATGTTAAAGGGAAAGGAGCAAGGAAGCTGCTGTTCTGTGGTACTTTCAACATATGCTGAAAACAACAGCTTTCAAAACTCTTCACAGACAGGCATTAAAAAAAATTGCCACACAATCCAAGGAAATACAAGACCTATGAAATAAATGAATTTCAGTTTTTGTTTTGCAAAGAATTTTGTTTTCTCTTGTTTCCCCTGAGTTAATCTCAACTAGCAAAGGATTTCCTTTCAAAGACATCAGTGACACTTAATTAAAATAGGAAAAAAAAACAAAAAACAAACCAAATTATAGAATAAAATACGTTGTCCTTTGTGTTACTTCTTATAATATATGATTAATTTGCTTTACCAATAACTGTCATGATGTTTAGTTTTGTATTTTGTATACAGAAGACATAACTGGCCAGGAATAAGAGGGTTTTTTTCCTGTTTTGGAAAGTTGGATTTTCATTAGAAACAAAACAAACCAAACCCATAAAATTGAAAAATTCAGTGTTCTGAGCAATGCTTCAACCTACAGCAAAACATTTACATCACCATTTTTTGAAGAACCAAACGTTTCTACATTATTCAAACCAAGTTTTTAAATTGTACTGTCATTTTATTTCAACTAATTTTACATTTGTGTTTCTTAGTATCAGGTGACTTAAATATTCTAAACTACATTATATGCTCTCTCCTTTCCTCTTTTATTTTTTTTGTCATCAATGATTTGAAAGATATTTAAGGATTCCAAATACTAAAAGTAATTTTCCCAACAAACTTGCTAAATTTGTTCCTAATTACTTTGACACTTTAAAATTCTGTGTGCTGCCAGCTGTGAGCACAAAGAGAAAAGACAGAGTGAGAAACTGTATTGAAAACACCTGGATAATTTTTCTCCCATGTTTCTTTCACAAAATCTACATTTTTTCCCAAGTGTGTATACATCTGAATAGTTTGGCTGTTAAAAACTTACACAGCTCTTTACCTAGGACATGAGGCATACTTTACAAACAAAACAGATATCAGTGTCTTGTATTTTTGTATTTGTGTATTTAGAGGGATTCATCAAGCTATCTTCCTCTTCAAGATCTTTCCACTACTCTAATGCATCTATTAAAAATTTCACCAATTTTAAAGAAAGTAGGCATTATTTTCTAAGTAAGTATCTGATATCCGAACAAAGCAGCAAGCATGCCTAAATCATTCTGAGTAAGCCAAGTCTTCAGTACTGACATATTATAAATGTAAGCAGAAATATAATAAACACACTATTGGACTGTAAGATTATCACATTACAAATATGGGCACAATTTATTGTTGTCTTTATTTTAGTACAATTCCAGTGATTTCAGCAGAGCGCACTAATAAAACTGCAAGAGCATGTTGTTTAATAGGAACATCACCAAATACAATCTGTCAAATCATTCATGAAAAACAAAATATCAGAGAGTTATTCTGAACCTCATTTTTTTATGCAAGCACATTATTTAATAACATTTAAAGAATAGATGAAACATACACTAGTCATTAACTTTTCATGACACATACTAATACGGTTTATAGATAGTTCTACCAGGCAATCAAACCAACAGAAATCTATGCTAAGCTTTCTTTAGTGTTTCCGTCAATGCATCATTGCAGTAATAAAAGCACTGATCTCCATCTGATTAAGACAGTTATAAACAGAAAGCCATTTCATAATCTTACATAAAGGGTGGAAGAACAACTTATCTATATACCATATGGTTGATTTGCTATCTGTAGGATCATATTAATATTTGATTGTCCTAATTGAAGCAAGAGAAAACTCATTAAATTTAAAAAAAAAAAAAGTCAGAAGCCACAAGTAAGAACTTTAGAAACAAGAGATACTCATTTGCTTTTATCAGGATAAGACAAAAGCTATTAATAGATCTTGTACTACATATATTAAAAGGCCTGCACAGCAGTGCATGTACAGCTTTTACTGCTTCTCACTAGATATGTGTACACATCTATCTAAAGAAAGATAAGGTCTAAAAAGAAAACCATTTTTTTCCAACTATAAAAATATAACTACAGTAATCAAGTCATACTCTAAAATTAAACTCAGACATGATTAATAGCTCACCAGAATCGTTTATTATCACCAAAACTGTTTGGTCTGTCCTGTATCTCAAAGGGAAAGATATTTAAAAGCTAATAATGATTAATCATTTAAAATTTTATTAATAGCAAACACAAGAACACCACTTAAGTACTAAAAGTTAATAAAAATTCTAAGGTGAGTGAGTTCCTGTTGATTTATCTCAAAAGCAACCTTTAAAATCTTTTCAGTCAGTGCAACACCATCATTTAAGATTTATTTTCTTTACTCTTTCTTTTGTGCAGTCGTTCAGCACTTTTATCAACAATTCCAAGTTACACAGGCAGAATACAAACTTACACTTGGTTTCTGTCTTCCATATTGCTAAAAGGAACAATGTATTAACTAAAGTAAAAATTTACTGCAGTTTCCATAGTCGAACAAATATTCTAAGAAATTAAGTAAGATATCATAGAACACCTTACATGCTCATAGATAAATAAGGCAATATAGAAGAACTGTTATAGGAGAACTGTTTAAAGTAGACCTATCTAACCAGATTTGACACTAGATAAAGAGACGAGATTAAAATATCCAGTATTGTAACTCTGGTGCTCAACTGAACAATGATCTGACCATGCTACAAAGGGAAGTAGGAAACACTGTTTTGCAGAAAAAGTGAAGAATTACCTATATTCCACCTGGAAATCCCAAGTATTGTTTGTCTAGCGACTAAGTGAATTTACATGATGTGTGGAACATTCTGAAGAACAGTAAAGACATTCCTTAAAGAATCATATACTTCAAGAGACTCCAAGATTTTATGAAAGCAACCTTCAGATCATCCTCTACCCATTGATTTTGCTCACTGTAGGAGAACTATTTTATCTCCCTGAAGTACACCACGCTTACTTTTTCCTCCCCCTCTAATACAAGAAGTATTTATTTAATTGCCAAGACTAAATTTGTAAAAGAAAAATATTCTTTAATAAGTCTTAATATGCTGTCAGGTTATGATTGTATTTCTTTAACAGAGAAGGAAATTGTTCTTTCACTAGCTAATAATAATTGAAGCAAAATAATCTAAATACAAAAATAGAGAGCAAGATAATGGCAAAAAGTAATTGATTTAAGACCATCTATGCTCAGACATTGTAAAACAATTGTGAACCTGAAGGGACAAGTTCTCTTCTCAGTGGTCTTGTTGTATTGGGCTTTACTGACTTGCTGCTAACATTCATCTCTCCAGCTGCTATGAAAGTCAATTTTTGTATAACCATCATTACATACAGATACATGGTTCCAAAACCAAACTTAGGAATCAAGTACACTTGGAGGTGCTGAAAGGAAAGATAAGGCATTCTTTCATCCAAAGGGAAGTATGCTAGTTAAATCTGGAGAAATTTAAGTTTCATGAATTTGTCCTCTGTCATGATGAGTTATAAAAATCACAAGTACTTTTAAATGACATTAACATTCTAAGGAACTTTTTGGAAAAGAAAGTAAAGCTTGCCTTTTTTGTTTGTTTTTTTGCTTTGGGAATTTTTTGGTTTAGTTGGTTCATTTTGGAGTGCATTTTTTTTTTTTGAGTAAAGTAATTAGTTCTGATGTGTGCCAAGTCTTTGCAAGTGCTGACCATTTGCAAATGCTACCCTTATTGATTGGTACCATTCCAGAGTGTCTCTGTCTAGTTTCAAGACCGTGGCTTTTTAATTTCTCCCCTTCCGCATGTTCTCATTTTCTCCTTGCAACAAGGACAACAATAAATAATAACAGGCTGTGTGGGAAGTAAAGTGAGACCATCCAACAAGCTTTGGAAAAGAATCATTAAATAATATTATTGAGATTCTAACAGAATTACTGGACACACATAAGCAAAAATTGAAGCCCCAACAGATCAAATAATTCAATGATCCAAACAACAGAAGATGTATAAAGCAATTGACCAGCTGAGACTGCTCCTACAGTTAAGAACATAGGCACTTTCTGGACTTCTGTCCTACTTGACAAAGGGTAAACACAAAAGAGGCAGGTGGGCTCTCAGGATAACTTAAACTAGCTCAGAAGCTTTCAAACATTCATCCATCCACAGGTATTCTCCTACCTAGTGTTAATAGGTCATTATGATATCGGTTAGGACGAACCTTGATAAAGATTAACCTAACCCATTCTTTTATGGTATTGTAAAATAAAGGATCCTGTCTCCCAAGGTGAATGACGGTCTACTCAGTTAACAGCCTCTGAAGAACTAATTAGTGTTGTTAAATTTAAGGGAAACTAGGGGAAGGGTAATTCTGGCAGGAGGAGATCATGACCACCAACTCAAGAAACAAACTGACCCAAAGGAAGAAGGAAACAAAATAGCAAAAAATTCTAATGTACATACGTAGTCATTGGCATGATGGGCAAGGAAATTTTAACCAATCAAATAATAGAATAACAATGAATATTTATCAGATTATTAAATATGTTAATATTTTGCATATAAATAACTGTCAGTTTGTACCAACGGTGTGCAGGTTTGTACCTGCCACCCGTATCTGTGCATTTACGTAAAAAAGGAAAATACCTCAACTCTGTGTGCAAATTGGGCGATGCACACCAGATGAACAACCCACTTTTGGGACTAGAATTATGAAAATTTCTTTCCTCTGGTTCTTGCAAGAAACAGGGTGTTTAAAAACAACAACACAACAGAGAATGCACAACTGAAGGCAGAGTCACATAAAAGTAAATTACATGAAGAGAAAACAAAAAAGGAACTTAGAGACAGTAACGTAAAACTGCCAATTTAATCATATATATATATGTAAAACTGCCACTCTAAACCCCTTTGATAGTCACAAAGAATTGTGTATCTTGAAATTAATTAGTAACAATGTTGTACACATAAAATAGATCTTTTATTTTGATTACAGCGTTGCTCAAAGACTCTTTTTAGAGACCAGGACACTTTCTTGCTAAATGTTAAAAATAAATAAATACACAAAGTAACAACATGCTGTCTAGTATGAAGCATATAAAATTTAAGTGTGAGACATAAGACAACACAGAAATTTCTTTGGAGGGGACAGGAAGGGCAGGGTTGTATCCTCTCTGCCTCTTTACTGGGCCATGCAGCACCACTCACATGGTTGAGCACTGCAGAGCTCTCTAACCCAGATGGCATCACTTCAAGATATAGACAACTAAATCAAATAACAGAGACAAAATTATGTTGCGTCAGCTGACTCAGGAATTCAAAGAACTTTCCAAAATGGGAAATTTTGTCTGGTGAAAACTGAGATAAAAATAAATTTGCTCATAGACACATGTCAAGCTAGTGGAATATTTGGGAATAAAACTTAGTCTATTTCTTTGTTCCCTTTAACATTCTTAACAATTTACTCACCCTCTGTAATGTCAAGCATGCTAACCTAGTGATCTTGAAAGATTTCAGTTTAACTCTGTCATAGAACAAAGAGTGATCAGCTGGTCTCTCTAGCTCAAGAATGTATTCACACCTCTCTTATTAACTCAGGGTAGGCTGTCTACACAACCAATTGATCCACTCAACTGATACAGCCACTCCTTTTTCCCTTTTGGGGGACAAGTTGAGATAAGTTCAGCTTTCTTTACAGCAGCTGTGGCCACTCCATGTATTCTTCCCTGAACATCACGAGAACATCACTTGTGTCTTCTCTGAGCCTTCTTCCATCGTGGGGGAGTGTTGATCAGTCACGCTGGTGCAGGAAATATATTGTCTATGTACATACACTCCTACATAAATAATAACATAATAAAAGGCTGTTTGCAATCCCTGTAAAAAACTTCAACTATAAATCTTTGCATTTTTCTTATGGAGTTAAATTCAAAGCAATTTCAATTTTTTTTCAGTACATCATCTTGTGCCTATTGAAGTGACGCTCATTAACACAGCATGAGTTATAATAATAGACACACTAACAAGTAAAAGATAAAAAAGAGACTATTTTAGTCACTGAACAAAAACTTGTTGTTTAATAACAGAATTTTAGCTAATAATGATAAAATCTTGAGTTCTATCAACTGAAACAGCATGTGTCAAAAATATAGAGATTTCTTTTTAATTTTAATGACATATCCTAAAACTGCTACTTCAATCACGAAGTTAATGAGTACTTAGGTCTTTAAAGAAAGGAATAATAAATAACAGCCATAAAAATTATAGGTTAACTTGGAAAAGGACTTAGGACAGCAAGCATTGTATTATATTTCATTAAATCTTATTTCTTTGAAAGTATTACCTGAAGTGTTGCAATCTTTGGATATTCTTTTCTTACACTTCAAAATATTCAATACTTGAAATACTGGGAAAAAAAAAAACCCAAACAACACATAAAATCGTAGAATCATTTAGGTTGGAAAAGACTTTTAAGATCATCAAGTCCAACCGTTAAACCTAACACTGCCAAGTCCACCACTAAACCATGCCCGTAAGCACCACACCTACTCTTCTTTTAAATAGCTGCAGGGATGGTGACTCCACCACTTCCCTGGGCAGCCTGTTCCAACACTTAATAGCCCTTTCAGTGAAGAAATTTTTCCTGATATCCAATCTAAACCTCCCCTGGCACAACTTGAGGCCATTTCCTCTTGTCTTATCACTTGTTACTTGGGAGAAGAGACTGACACCCACCTCGCTATAACCTCCTTTCAGGTAGTTGTAGAAAGCAATAAGGTCTCCCCTGAGCCTCTTTTTCTCCAGGCTAAACAGCTCCAGTTCTTTCAGGTGCTCCTCATAAGTCTTCTGATCTAGATGCATCATGTCTCACATACCATTTAACTAAAACCAAAACATTTGAACTTTTCTTATGTCTACAGAGGCTATTAAGATGAGGGAAGGTCCAAATCTGTCTTCTGTATTTCAGCAAACTGTGACTGAATCATCTACAGTGAAACTCATCAGATATACTATAATTGCAGGTAGCATTTATTTCATAGATATTTTAATATGTATTGAATTCAAAGATGCTAAATACCAAATGTATTTTAATTCCAGGACCCACAGGACTCATCAATGAAAATAATTTTTTTTGTGTGAACATTTGAACTTGGAAATTGAGTAAAATTTTATGTTAGAGGTTAGATGACACCAAGATGAGTGGTACACTTGGCACATATGAGGGATGGGATGCCATCCAGAGGGACCTGGACAAGTTGAAGAAGTGGGCTTGTGTGAATCTCATGAGATTCAACAAGGCGAAGTGCAAGCTCCTGCACCTTGGTCAGGGCAATCACCGGTATCAATACAGGCTGGGGGATGAAGGGATTGAGAGCAACCCTGAGGAGAAGGACTTGTGGGTGATGGTTGATGAGAAGCTCAAAATGAGCCGGCAATGTGTGCTTGCAGCCCAGAAAACCAACCGTGTCCTGGACTGCAATAAAAGAAATGTGGTCAGCAGGTCAAGGGAGTGATTCTGCCCCTCTACTTTGGTCTGGTGAGACCCCAACCGGAGTACTGCGTTCAGCTCTGCAGTCCTCAGTACAAGAAAGACATGGATCTGTTGGAGCGGGTCCAAAGAGGGGCCACAAAAATGATCAGACGGATGGAACACCTCTCCTATGAAAACCAGATGAGAGAGTTGGAGTTGTGCAGCCTGGAGAAGAGAAGGCTCTGGGGAGACCTTATTGCGGCCTTTCAGTACTTAAAGGGGGCTTATAAGAAAGATGGAGATAAACTTTTTAGCAGGGCCTGTTGCAATAGGACAAAGGGTCATGGTTTTATATTAAAAAAGGGTAGATTCTGACTAGATAAAAGGAAGAAAATTTTTATGATGAGGATGGTGAAACACTGAAATATGTTGCCCAGAGAGGCGGTAGATGCCCCATCCCTGGAGACTTAAGTTCAGGTTGGAAAGGGCTTTGAGTAACCTGATCTAGTTGAAGATGTCCCTGCTCGCTGCAGGGGGCTTGGACTAGATGACCTTCCAACCCAACTATTATATGGTTCTATGATCCTCTGAAATATTAATTTCTTATTTATACTCAAGGTACCATCTTGATATTAAGAAAACGTTAGCAACACATGGGTAATAACCAGCTTCATTGCACTGGTGTCTGAATGCAGCGTTTGGAGGATGTGCATAGCGGGACATTTTAACATGTGATGTGGTTTTAGCTTTTTTTTTAATTTTTGTTGCTATGCCCACACCAACATAAGAAAACTCAGCTATCGCGTGCATACTTTCTAGAGCTATGTCTTGATTTTGTGACCCTGGGATGCTGCTTAATTTTGATTTTACTAAAAAAATGCATTTTCTGCCAACAGTAAAGTGCTGAATAAAAACAGAAAGAGAAGTAAGAAGTGCAACCAATGTTGAACTACATAGCAAAATAACATGCTTTCAATCATTTAAATGTTATTTTACTTGAGGTCTTGTTATGGAAAAATGAGAGCATGTCACAGAGCCATGAATTTACTGTCAGTCCAATTAAAGTTTTAATAGTCTTATAGTCAAAATCACCTAATCAAATCAGAAAAATCCTCATTGACAGTAGAGATATAGATGGTTATAAATTTTTTACAGGAAAAAAACCTTCTTATTATCTACCTATTTTCACTAGTTTAACACTCAAATTTCCAGCACACCTCTTGGACACTTTCTATTGACAACACCAGTCTTTCTCAAGAAAAGCAAGGCACTGGTGTTCAGCATCCTCCACCAGGAGGAGTGTGATATTCATGGTGGGAGGGAGAGTATTCCTCCTTAGTCATGGGTCTGCTTGGGGATGTCTTTACACAGTTTCTTTCCCCAGCCTGCTTGCTTCCCCCTGCTCCCAGGGAAGGGTGAAAACTGCCCCTGCAGCCCCCTATACCCACAAGGACCATTTGTCTGGTAGGGACTGCCTGGGGCTGTCAGCCCCTTCCCCGACAGCACTCACAAAGCTGAAGTTCACACAGGCTAGGCAATGGGCACTTAGCTGTGGGGCACATGGTAAACACAGCTGTCCTGGTTTCAATGGGATTTTGTTTCAGTTTGTGGCCAGCCATGGTGATCAGGGCCATTAGCAGCAGTTTCTATTTGCATAATTAAGTACTCAACATATACTTTATCAAGTGCCACATTATGTTATATAAGGCTCTGTAAGCCCCATTCTTCCTCTTCATCTTAGTTATTATCTCTATTGTGCCCATACTGAATATCTAAAATATTTACGTTGAAGCACATGTTTAAACACAGCTTTCAGAATCTTTTGCTATATCTTTAAGGAAAAATGTCCTGTGATGTTTCTCTTGCAGTGGTAAAGATGAAGTCAAATGCAGCAGGTGTTCAAGAGGAAGATCTATACATATGTATTAGTTGTATTAGTTTACATTCTTGTGTGTGTGTGTATATGTGGGCACATATATTTCCATACACACATTACATACCTAACCATGTGTCCTCAAAGGAGACTGTGTATTTTAAGTGACCTGTCACTTACCCAGTTTCACAATGCTGTAGGTGTCTCACATACTAGAACGTTAAAAGTGCAGTTTTATTTTAGGACAACCATGTCACCTGTTACCAATTTATTGGCTCATCTCACATAATACAGTTATTCTCAGGTTATCACTGGTGTAGGAAAAGCACCACTCACTAGAGAACTTAGTCACAGAAATCATCAATTCATTTTGGATAAGGTTTTAAGAGGAAAGCATTTAGTTTAAGCTAATTATATAGGTTCTCTCTGAGGCAGAAAAAGATACGTGGGATGACATTTGCTCTAGAGGGACATATCTTTCTACTTCATTGCCTATAAAGAGATCTGCTAAAACTACTTAGGTTAAATGCTTTCATTTTTGATAGTTAAATTTAAGTGAGATGAATTCCACATTGGCTACAAAATACGGTTGAAAATTTAACCTAAGTAATTTATCTAAGGTCATATACAAATGGTAACATATTTAATTGAATCCTATATTGTTAAATTCATGAGTAGTGCTCTAATTATTCCTCTCTGTGGAAAATGACTAAGTAAAAGGTTTTTTTATGTTTTTTTACCCTTGTTTGAATTCAGTTGAGGATGTCAGGCATTAGGTCAGCTCACAAGATCAGGTAACAGCGATCTACCAGCAACACTGTATTTTTATCACCTCTTTATTTGTGTTCTAGTACTGTGAATGAAGACAGTAAGAGAGAGGCATAGACTACTGAAATAATGTGAAAATCTTGATTTCAACAAACATTTGGTTGTTTTGCAGAGGCAAGATAGCTTAGCAAATATTCCTTTATTTATCATGAGTTTAGTATTCATGTATGCCCAGCTGAACTAACTAGGGTGGGAGGTGGTTTAAAGTTCTCTGCTCAGTCATGAAAACAACAGAAGAGGTAATCTATCCTATCAAGAAAGCTAGCAGCATATTGTTGGAGAGAAATGACTTAAAGTGTGGGACTGAGAAGCAAAAGGAACAATCAAAACTGTAAGAAAGTAACAAAGATTTATTTTTTTTCTTTAAATTGTAGTGGTAGCAAAAGAATTTAAACCTACCATATGTCAGGAAGTACTTATAGGGGAAGTATGCAACTGGTTATAACCAGTTGAAAAACTATCAAGGAAATTTTCCATAAGAAAATACTCTTTTCTCTAAAATTTATGAAATCCAGAAATAACAATTCCATCAGATTTTAATTTAGAAAAAGATTAGGAAACCATCTAATTTTCCCCTTGCATAGTTTTTTAATTTGAAATTGTATATAAAGAATTAAAACATCAACACTGAAACAAGACTTGAGAGTTTCAAAACATTTTTTCCTGGATAACTCTTCCATATTTTTGCATTTTAATTTCATTTCAGGATTATTGCTTTTAAAACTCAGAATGATTTCTGGACAGATTCATCAAAAGGTGGTAAGATTTTAAAAGGAAATATAGCTATTATCAGGCATCTACAATGGCTGTGTAAAACCTGACTAAGAACTAATTTTCAGGAAATTCTGAACATTTTTAAGAAACGTGGAGAGAATTGAAGTTCTTGGAATCATAAACTGTCCTTAAAACAGATCTGAAACCAAACATTTTTTATTAAAAGCCTCAACATTTTTAAAATTGAAATTTACTATGTGCCAGTTCAGAAATACCTTTTATATTGAGATATCAGTTATGCAAAGCAAACACTTCAAAATGGAAATACTGTTTTAATCTTGAAAAGTCCAGTGCTGAACATTTCCATATCAAATAATTTTTTTACTTTGGTCAACAAAGTGTCAGTGTTTTTTTTTCTGAACACCCCTCCCCAAATCCCACAAAATAACAGCTTTTCAATAGCGACAGAAAACAGATGTTGGTATTTCTAAATGAGCTCCAGGAAAAGCTCTTATTTCTAGGTCACACTTCTTCACATAATGATTGTAGACAGTTTTGATAAATATGTAAATAAGAGAAAGAATAGGAGACACAGTATCCTAATGATCTTAAAGAAAAAAAAAAAGAAAAAGAAAAAAATCTCTTTTCTCCTCAGGGAGCATTTGATTCCAAATTATTATATTATTATAGCTTCATGATATGCTTTACTTGCAAGAGCCACAATTATAACAAATCATACATAATTATTGTTACCATTAAAATATTAAGATTCCATCATATGGTATAAATAATAAAATCTCCTAAAACAATACCAATATAGCTTCAAAGAGGTCTGATCTTCTTCCTGCAAGCACAACAGCTCAAGTGACATTAAGTGAAAACAAATTAGTAGTATGGCTGTTGTAATTCCACAGAGTTTAAATGCCCGGATGCAGACATGAAGTTGTACAAATAACAAAATTAAAATGACACAAAACCAAAAGCAAAAGACAAAACTACTCACTTTTTTAATGAGAAAAATAAAAAAGTCTTATTATTAAGATCTGCTCTGTGGAAATCACACAATAAATAATCACTGTGGAGACAAAGTGTGTTCTCTAAAGCATATTCCTTTGTTTGAATTTTTTCTTATTACTATAAATTTAGTGAATGAACTCTCATATTTTTATAATATGTACATGTTTTAGTACAGATTAGGAGCCCCTTGGCTAAGATTGTACATAAAGCGTGCTTCATATGTGCATAAGAATAATTTTTTTATGATGCCTTCAGTGTTTTCTCCGTAGATGATATCTCCCTGTGAAAGATGTCAATCCTGGATTTCTCTAAAAAATAGGATAATTGCAAGTTTCTCAGTTTTTAAAAAAATAATAAAAATCACTACTTTTAGACAAGAGAACATACTGTTTAAAAACATATACTTTCTGGGATTCCAGGTGATCCTATGTCAAAATTCAGTTCAAGCATTTATTTAGGTGGTATCTCTGCACTCACTTGGATAATTTTAACAGACTGCTTTGCCTGTCCAACCAGAGCACAGAAGACAAAAGAACAGCATCACCCACTCAGAATCAGAGAATGGTTACAGTTGGAAGGGACCTCTGGAGATCATCTAGTCCAACCCTCCTGCTAAAGCAGCTTCACCAAGAACAGGTGGCACAGGGTCATGTCCAGGCAGGTTTCGGATATCTCCAGAGAAGGAGACTCCACAACCTCCCTGGCCAGCCTGTTCCAAAGTTTAATAGCCCTTTGGTGAAGAAATTTTTCCTAATATCCAATCTAAACCTCCCTTGGTGCAACTTGAAGCCATTTCCTCTTGTCTTATTGCTGCTTGTTTGGGAAAAGAGACTGACACCCACCTCTCTACAACCTCCTTTCAGGTAGTTGTAGAGAGCAGTAAGGTCTTCCCTGAGCCTCCTTTTCTCCAGGCTGAACAACCCCAGTTCCTATGAAATTAACTAAGAAATTAATTTATTTGTGAATTTTGTGTTAATAGATTAAGAAAAAAGTCATTGAAATACTAGGTTTCTTAGGGAAAAAAAGTGCAGTTATGACAATGAGTATACTTTGCCAGAAAGTACCACATGAAAAATCTAATTTAATGTCCAATAACCTCATCCAGTTTCTTCATCATATCTACAACAATTGTTCCAAGTGAAGCATTTTTTAAAATATATTAAGTTTCAAATTAAGCTGCCTTTTAATGCAGTTAAATGCAGACCATAGTTAGGAACAAATAATTTACAAACCACTTAGGAAATAAAAGTCAGTACTCTCAAATGAAATGAACCTGAAAAGGATCTAGAGACCAAGCTGAATGAAAACTCTGAATGCTGCTATGAGTGACTCGTAATAAAGAACATTCTTTTTACTAATTTTAGGAAAGAGGAATAACTCAGTCTTTGGAAAAATATGAAAGAGAATATCAAATAGAAATGGGGCTAAATTCCTCATATGCTTTAAGATACATCATTGTTAGAATCATTATCTAGTTCACTAGTCACATGAAAAAATACCAAGTTTTGATCTATTTGATACTTTTAAAAGTGTACTAGAATAGGATTTTACTGGACTTGCAGCTCACTCCTCTCAATGTATCCCTGTGATGCTTTTAAAAAATATTTTAAGGCTTGTAAATTAGAGAGGATATTCTTAAACTATTTTTGAGACATGTTTTAAATACCTGAATTAGGAGTTTTAATCAACAAGAGCTCTACTTAGAAATGAGAACACCTTGGTCCCAAGTATCTCTGCAGGCTCCCTTGGTGACAAAGCAATTCACATCCAAATTTGGGAGGTAATGCAAACTATATCTGGATTAGTAAATTAAGCAGTACCCAAGCATTTCACTGGAAATTTGATGAACACAGAGAAGATATAAATTATATCTTATATATATATTGATTTTTTAACAAAACAGAAGTGGCAGCCTTTTGTCCTGTGTCAAGAAGCAGACCTTCAGATAATTCCTGGGCAGAATTTGGGATTTAGCACATTTCAAAGGAAGTTCCTAAATATTAATGACAATTACTGCTAATTATTAATATAAAGTCATTCGGAATATTCCTCCAGCAGTACCACAACAGACATCATATCTGTACATGCTTATGCCCTTTTCCCATGTCACAAATGGCCCAACATCATGCTACAAAAAAACAAGTCTGGGAAGTTACACAACTTATGTTCGGTCCCTTGACACAAAAAATGTGCACAAGAGTTTTTGATGAGTGTCTTCAGAAGAGAATGTCTGTCATTGCCATCTGAGAGGAATGAAGTGAGAAACAAAGAAGTGGATCCAGCTCTGCCTGGGTCTCCTTCATTCCAATTCTCTAACTTAACCTATGACTTGGAGGTATGTGGAATGAAGAAAAAAAACCCTTGTTTTGCAACTCAGGCAGAAGATAAAACTCAAAATGGCACAACTAAGAGGAAAGGATACATACCATCATCCCAGGGTTGTGCAGCGCAACTGCAGCTGTGTGTCAGACTACATAAATCTTGAGATGCTATTGAACACCTTGTTGCCTAGGTCCTGAAGGTGGCATTCCTGCACCTGTCTCCCACCCTCTCTGCTGCTGTAGCAATAGCCTTTCTCCAAGGCATGCTGGCCACTAGGCAGTCCTTTCTTATGTCACACATGGCCACCTCCACCACTCCATGTCATATTCAGAATTTGGCAAGCTATCTAGTTCAGAACTCCTTTCCAATAAAACTTCTTTTCCTTATGGGAATGAGCAGCTCACACAGGACCACAGTGTTCCACCTTTTTTCTTGGTCTTTGTCAGGGAAATTGTAAAAGTTGTTAGCCTGTAGAGGCCTATAGGCCTGTATTGGCCTATATAAGCCTATAGAGGACCTATATATGCTTGTATATTGTAGGAATATTTCTGCTGCAGAAGTGGTGATGCATAGCAGGGAAGGAGGTCAGAATAACCAGTCTTTTGGGAAGAATGAATTTGACTAGGGGGAATGGCAAACAAAGTGTTACACGAGACATTAAGCATTTTTTGATATTTCCTATCTGAATTACAGAGATGAAGGAAGGAGCAGAGACTTTTAAGCATCTTGAGAGTTTCGACTGAGAGACCTGTTACTAAAAAGAGATTAAAGGCTATAATCTATGCCTAGAAACAGGCTGTCAGTGTGAAGTTCTTAAGAGCGCAGAGAGAACAAGAGGTAGATGGGGAGTTGGCAAAGACTGTACCTCTGAGAAGTTTAGAGGGAGAGAAGCCAGTCTGCAGTTTGTTTGTTTATGGCCTTTTTTTTAAATCATGTCTGGAACTCTGAAAACCCTTTTTAGGTTTCTGCTACCATATCCATAAGGACTGGGCTGCAACAAACCCCAAGCCAGATAAGAACAGGCATCCCCATGTCTGCCTCCTCATGGAGGCTGTCCCCCCAGCTACAAGGACAGCCTGGCAAAGGAACACAAAGACCAATTCTGCTGTGATGCATCACTTTGAAATTGCTCATCAGTGTCCAATTGATGGCAGTGCAGGAAATCGCACACCAAGGTTGACTCTTGAAGAGGGGTGACATGATTACTGACACACAACTAAACCAAATTTTCAGTGAGATCCTGAAGGGACCAACAGAAGTGAGCATGATGCTTCTGGTTGTGGCCAAAGTCAGGATTGGGAAGTAGAACCTTTCACAAGGCAGTGTACACCCATGAAAACTGACACTCACGGTCAGGAAGAAGATGCTCTTCTGGATTGCTCATGATGGACAGACATACTCAAAGAGTATAGCTAGTTGGTGTTCTGTGTCCATGGTGATTCACAGAAAAGAATGACAGTTGCTACTGTTGATGCACTTACAGAGAACTCTGAAAGAAGAATTCAAATTACACAAATAGTCCTACCCAGTTAGGGGGACTGCAATAGGCAAAGAGGACTAGAGGCCTAATAAATATTGCTGACTCTAATCATGGGTCAACAATCTTGCTATCACTTTTCTGTCTGCCACCCTTGTCCTCTTATCATGGGCTTGAAGGCCCAAAAGCAGTTACCGACTCGCTTCTCAGGGTCTGAGATAGCAAAGCTCAAGAGAA
This sequence comes from Nyctibius grandis, assembly GCF_013368605.1. NCBI lineage: Eukaryota > Metazoa > Chordata > Aves > Nyctibiiformes > Nyctibiidae > Nyctibius > Nyctibius grandis. Next base: position 14,174,757 of record NC_090659.1, on the reverse strand, counting down.
CAATGGCAACTCCCTTCTCCGTAAGTAAGAGTTCATGGAAGTGGTGCCCAGGGAGAAGTGTTTTCTTGCATCTGATGTTCAGCACCAGCTACCATGGGATATCACATTTATAGTTCAATGTCTTCCCATCAGAAAAGTACAGTTTCCATCATGGTGCTCACCATCAATCTGGTGGCCTCAAGATGGGGAAATGGAATGGGCCTCACATTGCCTGAGAAATGTCACAGCGTGGACATGAGCAGAAACAGTAAGAACCCCCAAAACCTGAGCAGCAAAAGATGCAGTGTGGGAGGGCAAATGCAGTAGGCATGGTGGCTAGAAAGTGGCCAGTAACTCAGTCTAAAGTTGTGTGGAGTGGAACCCCTTTATAAAGCAGCTGCGGCTATGATGACATACCCTGCATAGGGCAGATGAGAGAGGAACATGGTGTGTCTGCAGTGCCTGAGGTACATAGTAGAGAGGTTGAAAAGGCTTGTAGGATGTTTTCTGTGATAAGGCCAGGCCAACAGCTTGCAGCTGAGACACTCAACTTATCTGGACAACAGCAATGATACTAGCAGAGACTACAGAGTTCAGTAGCCCTCAGCATCAGAAAATGGTCCCACATGCATTTACATTGCTGTTATACAAGTCACCTACTGTCCCTCATTGTAATTACTGTTAGTGCTCTTGTAAGAAGTTTTATTGCGGAAATCAAATACTTCTTCAGATTAAATTAATGAAGATTCAAACTAGGTGATTACAAGAACCTTTCTGGCACAATGTTCAGTTTTTCCCGTTTTAGACACCGGCAAATATGAACAATTTTTAATCAGAAATGCAAACACAAATTTTTCAGTCATAATTGACTGAAGAGTTTTTTCAACTTCCAATACCTATTTATCACTGTGCATTGCAAATGATGTTACACAGACTTAGTTCAGTATTTGACCTAGTCTAGCCAAATTTGAATATGTTTATCCCTTAATCTTTTGCAAGACATGGATACAGGTTGACTTGAATTTTAATCCATAATTTTGGAACTTGTTCATGCTGCTAAGAAACATGCAAATAATTATCAATTTTTTGCTGAAATACTTTATCAGCAACAATAAATAAAGTAATGCTTCAAGCTTTATTTTAAGTTATTTTTTGAGAGCATACAATATACATTGATTTTCTTTTTTTCCAAATTTATAGTGTATAAATCCTATATCAAATATAAATCTTTCTTCAGGACTCAAAGTCCAGCACCTATTGAAGTTAATGGGAAAGTCTCTCTTGACTTAATATCTAATTGGGCAAAAAATAAATTGTTGAGGTCAAGTTCTCAGTTGTATGCCTATGTAAATTAAAGTGACTCATCATTTCCACAACAGAGTTGAGAACAAGCAACATCATTTACATGGCAGTGGAATCAAGATCACACATTGCTCATCATCCTCCTATACATACAGAAGCCCACCTCAGCATCAGAGTAACATGCAGTTATAAAAACCTGTGTGCCTATACATGCATATACATATATATATACACACACACCACTTAAACTCATCCAAGAAATTGATTTAACTCAGAGTTTTTTGTGAAGCAATTTAAAACTGTAACCCTAATCACTTCCAGCTCAACTTTTTTGACAGAAAGGCCCCAAACTCTCAGTTTTATTATGAAACTTATTCATGAACGAGAAGACATTGATATGGATATGGTAAGAAAATAGAAAATTTTTAAGATTAACAATGTGAAAAACAATCTGTCTTAAAGATTTTTCTTTAAAAATATCAGTTCTTTATATGTTTTTCCTTCTTAGCCCATGACGTGGTTCTCCTTGTAGTTTTAAAGTTATTTTTCATTTGCTAAAGCCAACCGAGACAGTGTTTCTATAGGAAACTCTTATGAGCCTAAAGACCAACAAAGATTCAAGAATAGGTAAACCTGAATAAGTACTGGTCATTAAATTAAATTAAAACATCTAAACTAACTCTCTGAGATCAGCTGGACTGTTGTGTGACTCCTCCTGTCAGCCACTGAAATAAAATAGGATATCTGAATCCAGAGAAATAAAAACTGAGGTCCCATAAATTTAGTAGTATGTTCAGATGTACTTATTCGGCCTTTATAACACTGGAGTGTATAATAACTCATACCCTCTCAGGACTGAAAATGAGGGGAACTTCTGATGCTAATTCATAAACGTATTTTTTTCTTTTCTCTACTATTTGGGGGGGTCTTGCTTAAGTTTGCTGTCCTGTTTAATTTCTGCTTCTATTTTCCCTATATTAGGAAAAATAATTTATTTTATAAAACATGTTTTTATGTTCCTTGATAATTTAAAAATCTTCTGTGACATGAGGAGAACAGCTCAATACATGATGATGAATTTGTCATTAGTTTTGTCGAACAGAGCTTTCTCTCATTTTAAAGTAAAGTAGGAGATTATCTGCCTTGTAAAAGTCAACAGCAAATGAAGAACTCATTGTTTAAATCCTGGAGGTAGTACAGGAGCCAAAGACCAAATTATCCTGAAACTCTTATTAAGTAATTGGGTAAGACCTTTTCACTTAGACAATTTTTATCAGCTTAGTTTTTCTTTCCAATTGAAATTAACTATTATAGTTAAAACTACTTGTTTTTGTTCTGATGTTCTCAGCTTTAGAAGCTGTTAGTTTGCTTTTTTTGTATTTTTTTTTGCTTGTAATTAAACTGGTATGTTAAGAAATCAAATGAAACCTATATAAAGTTTAGCCAAAGTAAAACCCATGTGATAAATTAATTTCAAACATTACAGAAAAATGACATTAAGATATTTTCTTTCCTTTTATAATCTCTCCAGAATCAAGTCTATTTTGGGTTAATTCCACTTTAAATGAAAAAAAAAGGTAATTAGAGAAAACTTTTTAATTTTAGTAGATCTTTGACCACTTATCCAGATATTTGTTAGAATACAGACATTTTCAAATGATACAAGATTACTTTGTTTATTTTGCAGTGTTTCTTTGTTCAAAGATGGAAAAAATTTGTCTTTAAATAAATTGAATTTATGGACTAGTAAGTGTAATATTAGTTGTAAGCAAAATGCAAGTTTAAATATGTACACATTGCAAAAGTTTAGGCTTTATAGCACAAGTTAGATCCTAATTTTGAGTTATCATTTGAGCACATACAACAAACTGTTCTTGCTAAACTGCTAAGTGTTAATTAGCATGGCCTCCAAAATGGGGATTCTTGACAATGTCAAAGAAAAGTCCTGATTAGATATAACAAAGGATTAAAGAATAAAAATATGAGGACTAGTGTGCGTAGAGACATGTATGAATACCAAATCTGAATGATATCTACAGAAACTTTGAGAAAGGTTTTGAGAAATAAACTTTGAAAAAAATATTAGAAAAGAGTAAACATTTTAGCATTTGTGAAGTACAGTACAGTTTCTTATCTTTTAGTGTTGTAGTAACAAGTATCGAAACAGAGTAAATGAGCCATCCCTCTTAGCTTCCTACCAAGTAGTAAGACTTCTTGAGGTCAGCAGAGTGATGAGCACAAGCATTGTTTGACGTTAAAAGTTTTTGATGTCTAATCTGTTTCATACTGTTAATGAAGCTAAGATAGAGGAAAATAAGTTTTCATGTTTTTCTGGGTTCTGTCTTCTAGAATGGTACAATCACAGAATAATGGGCCTAAATGGACCTAAAGGGGCCTTCCAGAGGTTATCTGGTCCAATCATTAGTCAAATTTTGAAAATCTTGAAGAACGGAGATCTCATAATCTCTCTGGACTACCCGTTCCAGACACTGTCATGGTGACCAAATTTTTACTTATATTTAATAGAAATTTCTAGTAAAAGTCTCCATTAATCTTCCGTCTTCCCATTAGGCAGCCGGAACACAGCTATTAGGTCCTCCCCACCCTTTGTCTTCACTTGAGAATGAACAAACTCAACTATTTCAACCTCTCCACATAGGCCAGGTACTCCAGCCCTCTGACAATCTTAGTGGTCCTCCAAATGACTTGTTCCACTATGTCCCTGTCTTTCTTGTAACGAGAAGCCCAAAACTGGATATAGCGCTGTGTTGGCACCCTGCTTATACTGTTACATGAGCTTAGTCCATCCCCGCTGCAAGATTTCACCTTTGCTTTGTTCACCTTCATGTGGTTTTCATCATCCCATTTCTCCAGCCTCTTGAACACCCTCTGAACAGAAGTCCTCCACTCTATCTGGCATAATTCACAGACTTGCTGAGTGGGCATTCTGTTCCATCATCTAGGTCATTAATAAAGACATTAAACAGTACTGCCTCCTATATTAATACCTGAGGGACACCTCTTGACACAAACTGCCAGTTGGACTTAGTGCCAGTGATCTAACCCTTCAAAGCTGATAGTCCAGTCACTTTTCCACCCACCTTATTGTTCACTTACCCAGTATCTCCAATTTGGCTATAAGAATATTGTGGGAGACCTTGTTGATGGTCTTGTTAAAGTCAAGACATATAACATCCACTGCTCTGTCCCTGTCCACAAAACTAGTCATCTCACTCAAACAGGCGACTGGATTGGCCACACACAATTTGCCTCTGATAAATCCAGCTGGGTGTACTCAGTCACCTTCTTGTCCTTCCTGTGCCTGGAGATACATTGAAAAAAATGTAGCCAGTTAGGACATGTTAAATGCTAGCAACTATGAGCAAAGATACACATTTCTTTTACACTAATCATGACATACAATTTAAAAGTAATAATTTTCACTTTTTTATGGTAGAGAGGAGCAAATGATTTATCATATATTTAACATTCAGCATGCAGAATTCATGATGGGTGTTAAGGTTCAGAAAGTCAAATAATCCAATCAGCAACTACATTCTTAATATACAATTAAATGCTAACTAACTAATTATACTTAATTAGGATTTGGTCACAAGTCCTCATCTATTTTTGAGAATACAAATTTGACAAATTGTAATAAAGTCAGTCTTTTTAATATCTCTCTAGAAAATGCAACACTTCTTTTCATACCTTAAGGAAGCATAAATCATTTTAGTGGGTTGTTTTGGCTTTTTTCAGAAACCATGCCTGGCCAGTCTTTGATGAATAATCTCTCCAATAGGTAATTTTTAATGGAAACATGCCACATGTTAATAAATATCTGTATGTGTCTGCTTATTTTATCTTGTGATTGATAGAACATATAGGTACCCGCAATAGAAAATGGACAGCCTTTGGATAAGATCCAAGACACACAGATGAATTGCAACAGCACAAGCTTATTCATAAAAATAGGAAAGGAAAGAAAAGCATATGATAATATTTTGGCTGCAAAGATTTTGCAGACATCATGGAAACAACTCTGCATCTTATACATATCATTAAGTCTTGGCTATTACATTAATCAGACTATTTCTCAAACAATTAAAATGTATTTTGAGTGTATTACTCAACCTTATTATACCAAACATAGGCTTCCTAAAACATGTAAACAAGCATGCTCTATATTATTAGGAAATCAGATTCCATCTAGAATAGTCTTCTTGTGTGGTGTGCTGTCACCTTTATACTGTTTTACACTGAATCCTTTCAAATTACGAACTAACAGAACCTGAATCGATCACCACATAGAATGCTTTGAAAGCAAGCACTGCAGTATACTGGAGGTTGCTTTGAAGACGCTGCTTTTCCTCTTGGGTTTCATCATCTTTATTTGAGGATTTAAAAATCAGCAGCTTAAAGCAACTTGAAAGAATATTTAAGTGATCACTCCACATATATCCAGGAAACTGTCGTTCTCTGATAGCTATTACAGAGCAGGCTGAGGACTCTGGACCTCTGGACCTTCTTCCAGCACACTGAACATCTGTCTTATGAGGGTAATCCATGCCTCCTTCAACCCTTCCTCCCATCTCTGATGAGTCTTCAGTCTTGACATGGGAACATCATCAACTTTAGGTGACAACTTCCAAGATAATATTTCTGTTCACCAAGTGTGATGGAATCACAGTTCCCTTATTTGCATTATGTAATCATTAAGCATAGGATTTACTATATTAGCATTATAGCGTTACACATTCTATAACCTGCTTTGGCTGTTCTTCTTATACGTAGTCACATGGTAGAAAACTTTGCCTCCAGGAAAAGCGTTTTGTTCAACTTCACAAGAGCCAGGCTTTCTGACCTAGGGCTTTTGTCTTAATGGATTTATTTTGCATTATTATGCCCTGAATTATTTATAATGTCTCCTAATAATTGTCAAAATAATTGCCTTCGAAGTAGCTATGAGACATAGTGACTATGCTATTAAGTTTGAGATAGCGATGCAAATGGATGGTCTAAATGTAACCTCAAGTGTACATTTACCTAATTACTAAAGAGCTAAGACCAGGACTTTGCCCTTGTGGCAATCTGTTCCTGAGCATGACACTGTTAGCATTTGCTTCAGAATGCTTTGAGGAAGTGTCAGAACAGCTGCATCTGTTACAGCTGGTTTTTACAAATGCCAAATTTTGATGATCAAAATGAGAAAAAATATTGGAAATGTGTTGTGTCCTTACATCAACAGTAACTAATAACTGTCAAAACAGCTGCATTTTTGTGAGTGTGAGATGAAGGAATAAACTGAATAAATGATCATTAAATTATGAAGACACATACTACAGAAAGTTTTTGGCAGAATGAATCTTTCTTTTAAAAATTCTCCTTTATTTCCTTTCTTATTTAGATTTTTTTACACATATTGATGAGAAGAATTAATGGTGCCAACCGAAAAAGATGGCTAGGAGTTTGGGTTTTCTTTTCAGGAAAAACCGATTTTAAGAATTTGCTACCTATTGAAGAAAACTAAACTTGTTAATCTCTGCTGTACCCTGCTTTATCATCTCATCTATCAATCACTTGCATTCTCATCTTCTACCCACAAGTTCTTTCCATTCTTGCAACCAAATCTTCCCTTTCCAAGCAAAAGCTGAGGTCATGATCTATGACTTCCCTGATTTTTCTCCAATAATCAGAAAAGCCTGAATTGTTTTCCTTCTGTTGCACTTATGTCACACATAGGCTGTTTTCACCCGCAACTATAAGAAAGCAAAGAAAATATTTTCGGGATGTACAAATAGTTGCAGTAAGCCAGGAAGGAACAAGTGGTAAAGTAAGGATCAGTTAAAGATGGCACTGTCTAGGAAACGCTTGTTTCAGACAAACAATTTCTGTTGGAGAGATAGAAAAGAAGCATTGTGTACTCTATTGTTTTTTTTCCTGAAAACAAGAATATCTGGGGGGAAAAACAAAAAAAAAAGTGTAAAAACAGAGTCAAGAAGATGAAAGAGTGAATGACTAATCTCAGTTCACTAAAAGGATACTTGTGTGTGAATTACACTAAACCATCAAAGAAGTTAGATGCTAAAGGCATCTATCAATACTGTCAGGTTAAAGATAAGTAGGACAAGGAAGAAAAAATAATTCCATTGTTAGAAGTGCAATTTCTTCCACACTGCGCTTTCCTCAAAAGAAGATACTTCCATTTCGGTAATTTACATTTGCCTTACTGCAATACAGTGGATATTATGAAAGCACCTGTTATTTTGGATATCCCTACTGACATTGTTATTTTTCCATTTAAAAATAAATAAATAAAAAAATATCACCCTCCTCAAACTCTACTATGATTGCACTTTAAAACATACAAAGTAAGAGTAGAAGAAAGAGAAAGAGTCATTCCTCTTCTCATGAGATAAGAAATGAGAAATTATCTTCAAAGATGACTCAGGACTCTGTGCTATAGCCTTTAACTGCAGCAGGAAGTAAAATTCACTGAGTACTTTAAGTGATAAAAGACAATCTCCTAAAGTAATTCGGCATGGATAACTTCTCTGGGTTTTATATTGTTATCTTTTGAAGCTGTTAGAAGAAAATCAAGGCAAAATGTTGAATATTTTTTTTAGGATGGTCTGTATTGCTCCAGAAAGTTAGAAGACACAGTTTATCTTAAGTAAATCTAAGCTTCAGAAAGAAACTAATAGAAATATTAAGGAGAAAGCAGAGTGAATTAATGAATTATATGAATTAAAACAAATTTATTTTTAAAGAAAACATAGAGTAAGTGGTACAGTTGAAAAGCAAATGGAATACAATGATGTTTCTTTGTTAAGGATTTTTAAAAACAACTCAAAGACAAGACTGGTTCAGATTACAGAGAGTTTTCTATGCAGCAAATAAAAAAATAAAAGGCACTGAAAAGAAGAAAAAAATCTAAGATTATCCTCTGGCTGTCTGATCTTCTATAGGTGTCTTACTTCATAAATGAAAAGTGTTATATTTGAATTCAGAATCTAATCCTGAGTTGAGGTGAACTTAGTATCTTCAATAGAAAAAAAGCCAAAACACAACAAAAAGTTATCAATCAAACATGCAATTTGATAATTTAAATATATCTGTATACATAAGGAATGTTTTTTTAGCACTTCTTTGTTACCTGAAAAGAGACAATCTTGCTGTAAGACCTCTTGTTTTTCTCCAGAGCTTAATCTAAAATATACCAGAACTATGACAACGTCATGTTTTAGAATAGTTAGAGGGCAAAATCACTAGTCTGCTCCACTAACGTCAGGACATGAAATATTAAAGGAGGAAAATTAAGTATATAGCATAAAAGAATCCACCTTAATGTAACATATACTCACATAATTTTTTTTTCAAGTTATCTGAATATTCTAATGTATACCATTAGTGAGATTTTACAGACAAGAACGGAGACAGGCACAACTTCTCAGCCTAGAAGGAGCAACAGCAAAATTTGAACCAATTGGAAAAAGAGGGAGACACTTCGAGTTCTTTTGAAAAAATAGAGACAGTTCTCAGAACAGCAGTTTGAAGCTTAATAACACAGAGGGAATAGAAAACAGAGTAGAGCATCAAAGAAAAAAACAAAAACATACAGAAAGAATTTCAGTATATGTCCAAAATAGCTTCTCTGCAGAGAGAATCACAAATGCCACGAAGAACTGTGAGGAATTGTTCCTAACAAATTTATTCCCATTGCAAGGAGCAAGGGACACTCAGTTAAATAGTCAGGCAGTAATTCAAAACAAACACCAAGAAGAACACTTTTCTCCAGGCATCACATAGGTAAACTGGGGAGTTTATTATTATAGAATGTGAAAGCTAGAAGTATAAATAAGTTCAAAAAGGACAAGACAAATTTACTAAGGACTGTTCTGTAAGTTTCCCTAAAACCTTTTGATCATCTTTGCCCTTTTCTATACTCTTTCTAGTAAAACCAGAAAATATCAAGTTCTATTTTTTTTTTTTTATTTTTTTTTGAGATATATGTTGATGGTAGAGTCTTGACACTGAGTCTTGTCAGAAATTGGAATAATTTGCGAAGAAAACAAAAAGAAAAAACAATGTATACTGGCTCCTTTTCCTAAGCATCCACTAGAGTACACACCCAGAAAGAGGATAATGAGTTAGCTTGATCTTTACATTCCTGTGGTATAGTTTTCTATAGATATCTAAGAGATCTTAAACTTATGATCTGAGGAATGTAACTCTCTGTTAATATAACTTCCGAAAAAAAGAAGTTGATTGAACGGGGCCTGCAATAGCAGACCAGACCCTTGTTTGGCTTAAATAAAGCATAATTCTCCTGCTTTCCGTAGAAATATGCCAATATAAACCAGGGTAAACACAGTCACTTGGAGAAGTAAGACTCCTGATAGCTCTGGGCATCCTAAAATCATGATTCTCTAATTATTCTCGATATTTTTTAAAAGTCTTAACTGCCAGGGAGCAGCAAGAGTAGGGCTGCTGACAAGGCCAGAGCCGAAATATGGCTTCTGGTCAGGGGGGACTAGGGCAGGAGGATGTCCCAGGTGGAGCTGCTTAGTTCAATGATGTGGGTCTGACAGTGCCCTCACGGCCCTGATGTTAAATATCTACAATTCCCACTATTTCATGTTAGACCAAGACCTGCTGTCATGCTGAATGAGCAGTTCTAAACCTGTAGTAGCTTGGAAAATTGTTATACAAATTCCTTAAACCTAATTTTTCAGGTCATTCAACTGTAGTTAGAAAGAAAGTTAGAAAGTATATATCCAATAACACATTCTGGAAGTGTTTAAGACCAGGTTGGATAGGGCTTTGAGCAACCTGGCCTAGTGGAAGGTGTCCCTGCCCATGGCAGAGGGGTTGGAACTAGATGATCTTTAAAGTCCCTTCCAACCCAAAGCATTTTGTGGTTCTATGATTCTGCATTATGTAGCACATGGGATCCTTTGGGATCTTGAACTGGAAGCAGAGGGAAGGCTGCTCTGTAACAGGATAAGAGGCACCATGTGGTGGGACTCCCCCTCCCCACCACAGGGGACAAGATTTCACAGCCCAGAATGGGGACTTCTGGTTTTAAACCCCATAGTGCTAAATTTATTGTGAGAAGTTTGTGAAGTCGACTCTTGTATCAGAAGAAGCAATCAGTATTTTGGCAAATTTCTTCAGCAGTATAACCTCTGATGTATGGCTTCCGGGATCTAAATGAATTAGCACCATCCACAGAGCTCTCCTACATTGCTGCTTGTCCCCTGGAATGCACTATGTGCACCTTGACAGGCTTCTCTCTGTAGTAAAAACAAAATTAGTTCAGAAATCCATTCAACTGCTCACTTTATTTCATTATATTCTAATTAATTCTTTTGAAAACTCCTACGAGGAAAGGATCTGAACATTTTCAGCATTAAGTTTAAAGATAAAATTAAGGCAATGAATCAGGCTGTGAGAGGTTGGAAACTAATATTCTAAAAGCATTTGCCACACGGAACAACAGAATTGGAAGCTGTTCACATTTATTTTGAACTTTGACATATAGTACATTTTTTTTACCCCAAATTACGGCTTCTTTAGAATAAAAATCTTGTCCCATTTTCTACTACAAACAGAAAATGCCCCAACCCTTCAATGATAACATAATAAAGTATCAAAATTAGTCACCAGTATTAAAAAAAAAAAAGCCCGTATGTTTAGGATTGAAAAACTTTATATATATATATACAAAACACATGTATTTGGTTAATGAGAACATAATTTGCTCTGTCCTTTTGCCGTGCAATATACAAAACTATCATAGGAATAAAGTGTCAGTGTGACCAGATATTTGTTAGATTTGATTACTTCCTACTAGTTTCCAACAGACACATTATGGTAATTTCACCCATGATAATGCATGTCATTTTCGCATTTAGTGATTTGAATCACCATAGTTTTGAATCACCTTAAGCACCTGTAGCCAAACATGTGATTTGTTCCACAGTTTTTAATGGACAACATATTTTGGGGAATTTTTCCTGTTCTCATGCCAGGTATTCCAGCATACACCAAGAGGACAATAAGTAGCTTCAGTAGCCCTGATATCAAAGTCAATAAGAATAGTCATCTTTAGTGAAGGCCAGGCTGGGTTCTATACTGAAATGCAAAATAAAGAGGCATAAAGACACACTACTCAAAACGACTGTGACTGCCATGCAATGGGCAGCTTTCTGACAGTGTTGAACCTGGCATCTTTGTGGAAATTTAGCCTGCTTGATGAAAGGACAACCTTAACCATACTTAATGTTTCAACATAAAATCAAAATCTGGCTTGCCACACACTTTCAAAATGTTCTCCTATATATGCTTTTGACACCGATTATATTGGTTTTTTCTTTGTTATTTCAAAGTTGGAGAAGGGATGTTTTATTTAAAATAACAAGCCTCACGTCTCAGAATTATTAGATGACACGAGAGCCATTTGAGCCTCTTGTGCATGCCCCAGGAGGAGAGACAGAGGAGTTTAACTCTGACAACTGACAAAAAGTGCCAAAAGCTAATAAATAATTGGGTACAGGTCTGTGCTACTCAAGAGAGGGTAATATGATATGTCCTGTAAAACAAACCAAGTGTGAAGAGACTCAAAACGTATTAGTTAACTAGAAAGAGAAATAAAAACAATAAGTTTAGATACAAAAAGAAGTTCACTGTTGTCGAAGACCAGTAAGAGCAAAGTAAGAAAAACGTACACTTTTGATTGATGTTATGTTGTTTTATCAGTTTTTCTTCTGTATTTATGTTCTGGTAGGTAAGCATTTTGTTTGGAAGAAGATCTCCCAAGTCACCACAATTTTAACATCTAAGACACTGCAAATGGGAAATCTATAAAGGTAGCCAAAGAGCTTTGGATTTGAATATGTGATACAGTTTGCTAAAGAGTACTACTGTCACTAGCAGACATAGCTGAAAAAGAGGGAATATCATCCAGAGATCCAGAGGCAGACACAAGGGCTGACATTAGGAAAGTGATTAACATGGACAAAGGATCTGTGGCTGCTAAAATCTCAACTTGAAGCTTAAAATCATCTCCAGTCCTTTGTGTGCACATTTTTTTAGGAAGGTATACTGTTTTTTTTTATTTTTTCAAATAGAGAATCAGAGATTATTATACTTATAGTTTCATTTTTCCATGCTCTTACAGTGATTTTTCACTCTTTATTACTTGCTCATTCGTAATCACTTTAGCATTTAAAGAGGAGTGTAATAAAGTGTTTAAAGATTAAATTCATAAAATAACAACACCAAATGAAAAATAAATTATTCACTTACAAATTTTTTAGAGTACTCCTTTATTTAGAAAGATATAAATTAATGCCAGCCACGCTAACATTTTCTACCTTTTCCAGGTATGTAAGCTAGTTCTAAGACACTGTCTATATCAGAGGCAGTACTTGAGTAAACATGAGTAACTGGGATATAGCTATTTACTCACCCTTACTTTTAAGGGGTGTTTGTTTTCTTTTATTTTGTTTTGTTTTGTTCTTAATAATGATCGGTGATAATGCAAAAGAAAGTATAATTTCACAAATCTTGTTGCTTATACAGACTTACAATTCAAACTCCTCAGAACTGGAAAAAACGCTAATCTAATAGAAAACGAACCTCACGCGCACGACTGAGGGAATTAAACACTGGGTTAGACTTCTTACTTATATGGCAGTTTTGAGAAAGAGAAGAAAGAGTAGACACAGAAAATTGTAGAAGCTTCAGGAAATTTGCACTGCCTTTGCCAAACTTTATGAGTAAGCTAGAGAGACAGTACCCAACATCTTTCCCATGGGAGGGACCAAGGGAGGGCAGAAGAGGAGACCCTAAAAAACCAAAACACTGCCACTAAGTTGGTGCTTGTGTTCCAAAGAGAAGAAAGTAAGACTAGAAAGTTCAAAGCATGCTTCATAACTTACCCACTCTCTGTTCATGTTTCTTCCAAGACAACTGTCTGCTGGCAGCATGCTGACTTGCCAGTACTTATCAGTCACATGGGGGTCAGTGAGCACTGGAGGCATATCCTGGCCTCCCCGACAATCACCCTTGCAAAAATTAGACAAGATCAGAGGATGTCTTTCACAAAGAATGTAAACACAGCACAAATAGAAATTGGGAAACGTTTTTTATGGAAAGATGGCATTTAAAAGGGTAATCACATGAAACACCCTATTTGATAGACAGGGCTTTGCTTTTTCACCTGCCAAAGCTCTGTCAGCAAAACAATTTCTGGAAATCTGTTCAGATAGCCAACAGTGGTGCCAAAAATGTCTGGATCCGTAAATAAATGAGTACTCTAAAGAAACTGTAAATTAAGAATTCATTTTTCATTTGATGTTGTTCTTACAATTTTTATGGTTTTGTTCATTTTACCCTTCCAAAGATCATACAGCTATATCATTGGGGAAGACTCCAGAATTTTTTATTTCCTGATAAGGAAAGATAAGTGTCATGGTATGTCTGTTTCTCTCACCTTATCATTAAATCAGTGAAAGTAATGAAATTCTTTGCTCATTGCAAAAAGTGAGGTGAGAGAAGTAGGAGGGGGCGGAAGTGCTCCAGGTGCCAGAGCAGAGATCCTTCTGCAGCCCCTGGAGAGACCAAGGAGGAGCAGGTATTGCCTTGCAGCCCATGGAGAGGACAATGCTGGAGCTGATGTCTACACTGCAGCCCACGGAGGACACCACACTGGAGCAAATGAATATTTCCTGAGGGAAACTGCAGCCCAGGGAAAGGACCCATGCAAGAGCAGGGGAAAAGCGTGAAGATGAAGGAATGGCAGAGAAAAACTGTTATAACCTGACCGCAACATTCCCATTCCCCATCCCCCTGCACTGCTCAAGGGAAGAAGATAGAAGAGTTGGGAATGAGGGATTGAAGTTGAGCCTGGGAAAAAGGAGGGAGTAAGGGAAAGGCGTTTTAGGTTTTGTCTTTGTTTCTCACCATCTAAATCTATTTTAATTGGCAATACATTAAATTATTTTTCCTAAAGTTGAGTCTGTTTTGCTCATGATGGCAATTGGTAAGTGCTCTCCCTCTCTTTATCTCAGTCCACAGGTTTTTCCATCTCTTTTTCTCCTCCTGTTCTGCTGAGGATGGGGAATGAGAGAGCAGCTGGGTGGGCATCTGGCAGCTGGCCAAGGTCAACCCACCACACTTTGTAATCGGAATACAGGTCCTACTTCTGTCATTTCTCGCCTCTGTTCCCTGTATTGGTACTGCCTCCAGCTACTGTCCTTTCTTTCTGTTTTTTACCCCTTCTAAAGAATCATAAGGACAGTATCCTCTTCCCTTTCAAGTCCTTTTAAAAATATCTTCAATAAATGAAATAATTGTGGCTATTAGTAAACAGGTAGCAAATAGTATCTGTAATAAAAAATAAAAATAAACACATAGAATGCTTTTATTAATTTGTAGACTTCATTTCAATGCATTCAGTGTAGAAGAATCTGACCCCATATAGGCAATAAAAGTGAGACAGATTATTTGAAAGTTTGACTTTTGGGAAAAAGATTAATCTTCTTACCTAGTTCAGAAGTTGAATCACTTACTCGTTTAAATGGATCTAGTGATTTTTCAGTGTGCAAATATTCAGTATAAATCTTAGAGATCACAGTTAATACTTTTTTTTTTGTTAGAAATTGGCAGAGAAAACAAAGCAGTCTCAGTTAATCTAATTACAATATGATTGAAAAATACATTTCTATTGTAAGACAGGATTAAGATATTTAATATCATCAGCATACAAGAATATGAAATGTTTAAACTGGAGGCTCAAAACACCTCCTTCAGCTTTCTTTCTATACCCTGAAATCATTAATGTTTGAAATCATTAATAGTATCTGAAACACAAAAGATTAAAACCTTACGTAAGCCCAATATTTCTTTGAGAATTTATAAGTATAATTTTTCCACTAATAGATAATTTTGTGCCAGACTTAAAAACAAACACACACATCCAATTCTTTGAATACCTGTGTAGATATTGAAAAAGCAAGATCCTTAGCTACATTTCAAAGGATTGATCCTACAGGATCTAAGGGATTTGGCAGCTTTACTGTGAGCAGGTGTTCAGTTTCTTTTGGGGTATCACCAGTGATGCTCAGGCTGAAAAGTGCCACACCTGAAGCCAAATCTCAAATCCTCAAAGCCAAGTGTCATCCAAACCAGTCTTTCATCAGTAAATATCAACAAAAGAAGACTGAACTGGATGCAGATTTTACATGCACAACTGCCTCCCTTTCCTCTCCTCCTCCTCAATATTTTGTCGTCTGCTTTGATATGGTTTGTTCATTTTATCAGTGTTCTAAAAATTACTAAAATCTATGCTACCAAACAGAATTTGTTGAGAATCAGGATTTCGTTAAGGCCAGCTTCTATCTTTTAAAAATTAATAGGAAATTATTAATCTTTTACCAAAGATGGGCTGTAAAATCTAAACATATTTTACCTAATTATGTAGAAAATTATTTCAGTAATTTCTACCCAATTCATACATGTTTTTCCTCCATCTGTTGCCTCCTCTGCTCCGTGTTCAGACAAGTATTTTGCCGAAGAACCCTGTCTCAGAAAAGTTAAACCCTTCATCAACACCTATATATAGCAACTATCAATATGGATTTAAGGTCTCTAGCAAACAAACAAAAATTCACAGAACTGAGAAAACACCATTCAATCCTGTCAGATTGCAGGAAGAGAAAGGAATAACATTAACGTTACAAACTACTGTACTGCAGGTCTAAATCTCAAATGATTTGAAACTCCATTGGAATATTATTGAAGGAAGTACTGCCAGTACCTTTGTTCAAAAGAAGGATTAATTTGAGAAAAACAGAAGGGAAGGAAGCTGAAACAGCCTTACTCAGTAGCATCTGAGTTTTCTTGGGACATCTCTTATTGAAATACTAACAAGACCATATGGCTTCAAGATCTTACCAGACACATTTGAGGCTAAATTCAGCACAACACAGGAGACAAGCTCGCTAGTATTTTAGTCAGATCAGATTAAAAATGTAAGAATATAGTTTTTATTCCACTCCTGGAATATGTTTCCTAAAAAAAATATGCTTGTGAGAATTCAGATCTAACATGCAATTGACTGTTTCCTTAATCTGACATTCATATTACACAAAAAACAAGATGGATTGGGGTTCTATGCCTGAGTGTTAAATAGATGGTAAGATTAATAGAAAAAAAATTGTTTGAGAGTATTTAGAATCACTTAATTTCTTTACAAATACCTCACAAAATTATTCTGCTTGTTCTTTCTGAATAACATTCTAAATATAATTGGGTAACCCTGTCTTTAAAAAAGAAGCAGTATTGCTGGCAATTGTGGCTGCTTGCTCCCTTTCGAAACAAAATATCTTTTTAAAAAAAATATTTTATCAAATTTCTTGGGGTTTAGGGCTTTTTTTAATAGATATAATATGGAAATTTTTCAAGAAGTAATGTATTTTCCTACTTCAAATACTATAAAAGCATTTAATAAGTGACATTTTGCAAATCTTTGATTTCCAAAGTGCAACATGTTCCAAATTTACAAAGAAGAATCTGATAGATTGACCTATGAATAGATTACTTAAGATAGAGACAGGCTTTTTTTTTCTGTAATGAAATTAAATAAAAAAGAAAAAGACTAAACACTTGTGCATTACAATGACAGTCCAGTTACTGATGGAGTTTAAAATGTTCAGAGGTAGAATATAAGCCTATATGTCATATATAAGTGTGGTCACATATATATGACTGTCTCTTAGGTAGAGTTTTCTACTTTAGAGAGGCAGAGACCAATATTTATTCTTCTGAATTCAGAGGAGCATGTAAAATGGCTATTTGAAAAGATTTCTTAACAGAGTTGTAATTGTTAGAATTTTGTATTTATCTTCATTTAATTCCTTTTTGCAAACTTGCAGAGAAAAGCTAATATTCCACATATTAGAATGGCAAATACTTTGGACTTGTAAACAGCAGATATTATGCTGCACTTTTTTTTGCAAAGGTGCTAACAGTTTCAAGCAAAAACACAACAATCAGCTAATGCAACTCTTGATGCCAGTTTAATGATCTGCTGTATGTGTCTTTGAATAGGATATATTAGTCTTCCAGACTTAATAAAAGGATTGCAACCCTCTGAATATCAGATATTTTCAGAGATTAGAGACTCTGAACTGTACAGAATCAAAGCATATTTTAGTGCCAGTTACAGGGTCAAATTCTGCTCTTAACTTAAACTGTCTGCTCACTGAAACAAGTTACGTAAGAGCAGTAATTGGCCTAATATATCATGATACTCCTTTCCAAAATGTTTCTTTTGTAATCAAGCAAACTACAAAGTAATACCTTCCACGTAAGTCATCAAACATTAAACTTAAGACTACTTTGCATTAATGAGCTACAATGTCTGTCTCTTGCCATGGACATACTGTAAAGGTTAAGCCAGTATTCCTTATTTTCCAAGTATATTACACTTGCACCCATAACCATACAACTTAAATTGTGAAGCTCACCCACAGAGCACACAATTTTCTAATGTTTACAGATTGTTTATTACTTGAGCAATATTGTTCTGAGTTCAGGTAATTTGAATGGAGGCAATAAGCTTCTGAAATCTTTGTGATCAACTTGCTACACCCCTTGCCTTTGTATTCTATTCCTCTTTCCATATATAAAGTTACGTATTATATCATTGTTCTTGAATCTGATCTATTTAAGAAAAGAAATTAAGAGAAAAAAAATTCCTTTCTCTGATATTAATTTCTAAACTTGGTTATGACAATAATGGACATAACAACCTCTATAAACTTGTTTGGTTTTCACACTAAATCTGAGCTTAAGTTGAGCTGCTATTTTCACAGTATAGCTAGCAGTTTGTTTTTCAGTTACCCACCATCCATGCTCCTACTTTTCCTGAGAGAATCCTGCTGTCACAGGGCCCTCCTCTTAAAAACCTTCATTGTAGCTTCCCGGTTTGTGTGTTTTGGCGTTTTATAAATCAATTCTCAATATCTAGATGATGACATAAGTTGCTAGGAGACATAGAACTGCTGAAGGCTCAGATTTGCATCCGAAGTGCAATTCTAAAAGGATGTGAACTCTCTTAACTTCACTGACATAACCAGGAATAAGTATCCATGTTTTGCTACAACAGCAGTGGAGGTCATCTAACTATTGTCTTCCAGGTTTTCACCTGTAGTTTCAAATTGCAAAAACTCCAAAGGGACTAGCTGCCAAAAGGTCTTTCAAGGAGAAGTAACGAATCACAGAATCACAGAATCACAGAATCAATCAGGTTGGAAGAGACCTCTGGGATCATCGAGTCCAATCATTGCCCTGACATCACCATGTCAACTAGACCCTGGCACTAAGTGCCATGTCCAGTCTTTTCTTAAACACATCCAGGTAGTGACTCTACCACCTCCCTGGGCAGCCCGTTCCAATGTCTGATGACACTTTCTGAGACGAAAATGAAGTGTAGCAATTTCCACAAGCTATGAAACATCAGCTTTCCACACATGACACTATTGGCTTCTCTATCATCAAAAGGGGGACTGAAATGGAATTAAACCTGCTACAGGAAAAAAAAAAACAACCCAACTCAACACAACCTGAACAATACCAGGTCTAGAATTCATAGATTATTATTAGTTATCTATTCAGAGATACATTTGTATTTGAGCACAAAGTCAAAAAAGGTCAACCAAGGGAGCTGTGAAGCATTACGTCTTTTGAGGTAAATGCCAGGAAAGTAAAACTCAGTGTTAATGGAATTATAAAATCAAGTTCTTTGGACCTTTGGTAAAAAAATGTACTAGATCATGTAACAGCTTGTAGGGTAGAATACAAGATTTAGCTAACTGGCAGTAAGACATCCTACTAGGAAACTCAAGGGAAAATGAAGTTCATAAATTCCATTATCAAAACCATACCAAATAGGCAAAGGGAAACATTAAATCATATAAAGATAATCTGCTTTAGGATTTTGTTATTACAAACTTGATGTGCTATGGTATGTGGTAAAAATGTTATTAAGATTTACAAGTTTCCTCTGTGAAAACACAAAGGCCCATTATCAAGAAAGCCAGAACAGAGAAGTAAGGATTTTATGCAAATTTGAGAAGTTACTTAATTTTTAATATCCTCGTTCTGATGCTGAAGAAGATTAAAAATCAGTGAAAGTTCTATTCTGTTCATATCTGTTCAGGTAGATCCCTGAATCTTCAGGATTTTTTCAGGAGACATGACCACTAAATCTGTTTTCATGGAATGGGTGGGACCTATATTTTGTAAGATCCCAAATCCATTTTAGCCTAAAATTCAGGATTTGTGAACTTGCATAACTTGAAATAAAAAAAAAGAAACGTGTACAGAGCCACTTAATCAAAAGTCTGTTCTAATAATACCACCTGAAATTTGACCTTACAAGGAGCAGTTTAACAAGCCAGAGATATTCAGTTTAATGAGTTAACCATTTGAAAATTTTTTAAAATAAACATTTCAAAAGGGCCTTTTATTGCAATTCCATAGTTTCTACTCAGCTCGGTTTTAAAATCCCAATTGTCATCTAAATTTTTCAAGCTGTTCTCTTTGCTGTATTTTTTCTTAATAATGAAATGTAATATATCATCAAAAATTAAATCAATGAAGAGAAAAAGATTCTTTGGTAAGTACACTTTCACATAGAAAAAAATGCATAATTACATTCTTAGTGAGTGCTGTCCTTTTTTTTGAAGAAGACTTAGGAAGAACAAAAAAATGAACCAACCAACCAAACAAAGGGTTTCATGGATTACGGCTGGGCTGGCTATTAAACCAGTGTCAGACTCTCTCTATTAACCCTCTGTGGGGATCTGTTCCTTGATATGCATTGCCCCCCTCCCCTTTTTCAGCATTGTCTCAGAAACTGGCCTATCCCACGTGCTCAGATGCCATCTTCTGGGCTAAAGGACTACCTGACCTTGACGACATTTTCTGAGGTGAGGAGTTAGCTGCCGGCTAGGGGTGAGTGACGTCCCCACCCTGCAGCCCTCCACCCCCTCCTGAGAGACCCATCCGGGATATCGGGCAACAGCCCAGTGATAGGTCAGTGCCACGGCGTGGGAATCGGACCCGTCATGCCCTTGGGACTGTGAGTGGTGCGAACTATGACTGGCGGCTCCGCGTCAGCATGACTGTGCAAAAATTCTCTATAAAAGAAGTCGTTTTGCCACACCATGTGAGTGCCCACCCCCGACTACCGAGACTCGACAGAGGACCCATGAGTGGGATCCAGGGTGGTGACTATCCTTCCCCTCTCAACTGATCTCTTTTCCTCTCTTCCTTTTACTTACGTCTCTGTCTCTCTCTCTCCCTTCCTTGTTCACTATATCCTAAGAAGTTGCCTTGTTGTTGGAATTCATAAAGTCAAGGTTAAGTTTATCAATACAGTGCCTCGGTTGTGCTTTGTCCGAAGTCAAGGATCATGAATCTATTTTATTTTTGGTCAGGATTTTGGGGGTGCTTTACCTGCAGGCAGGTAAAGCATACCGTCTGATTTATAGGCGGGTCCCACGTGGGACTAACTGCATTGATAAGGCGGGTCCCACGTGGGACTGACTGCATTGATAAAACAGGTCCCACGGGGACTGACTGCATTGGTATAGGCGGGTCCCACGTGGGACTGACTGCATTTAATATACTTGGGGTTGCTGTCTAGGGCCAAGGGCCAGGCAACTGCGGACGAGCTTAATTCGGAACCTGACACCCTCCTTCGCCGCCCCCAGAAGGGGAAAGGAAAGAGAACAGTGAGAGAGACTTATGGGTTGGAAAGTTAAAACAGTTTTAATAAACTATAATAATGAAAAGAGTATAATAATAATGATGGAAATAATTAAATATCTACAAATATATACAAAACCAAGATCGAGCTCCCCTGATGTCAGCCACGTCACCCCCGGCACTGCAGGGCAGGCTCCGGGAAGGCCCAGGCTGGGCCCAGCAATAGGATTGGAGGCAGCAGAAAAACGGACAGTCCTTTTTGGACACTGGCCATAGCAGAAAGGGGGCAAGACCCTCATGATCCCCCAGCTTTATATTGAGAATGACATGTATGGGATGGAATACCTTGTTAGTCAGTTTTGGATCACCTGTCCTGTCTACTCCTCCCTGGAGCTCTTAATTTGTAATTAGTGAGGAATTTAGTAGTCACCTGGGTTTCTCTAGGAATAAGTACAAGCAAGAGCCTTTCTGTGTACTATTCCTACTGGTGCCTCAGTGGTAACTACAAGCTTCGAGTGTTATCAGTCCTAGAAGCAGACACTGTCTGCAAAACATGCAGTTGGTTTCAGAAAGTGCCGTTACTTAGAAGAAACTTAGCTGAAAGGAAAAATCACCGAAAGGAAAATTGGTTGGTTTAGGCCAAACCAGGACAAAGGAAAGATTTCCAACACAATCCAGTTTCCATTCTTAAAGAAATCGTTTCACTATGCCCCCTGTGACCTGCACTTGCCGTGTATAACCATGCCAAGTAAGCATGTTCTGGGAAAAGCAAAGTTAATGCTATAATGAGTATTTCACAAGATAAAATTATTGTAAACAATTCGTCTCTGTGTTAGCCTGTAAAGACTACATATTGTAATGATCTTAGATTCTGCAAGTGATCTGAATAACACTGCCAGAGTGAAGTGGGGAAATATGAAAAGTGACCTACTATGGGGTTGTGAAATCATCACCAGTTTCAGACTGGTATGCATTCAGGTGCCTTCACCACATTTGATATTGCAGTGTCCAAATGACAATGAGAGTATTTACTAGAAATAAGACCTTTTCTTGTAAACCTGCTCATCATCTCATACATATTCCATAGGTCCTTCCCAAAGGATAATTGAAGTCCGTGTGACTTACAGGTACAAGAACAGTTGGTCCGAGATACATTTTCAAGATCAGGGCTTGCATTTTCTATGTGAATTAAATTTGGAAGAATGTATGGAACATACTGTTCAAGAAAAACTGAACAATACTTTCATAAAATTTGGAAACAGTACATATAAATAAATGCAATATTTCAGTGATAAAAACAACTTAAAAACAGACCCTCTAGACAGTGTTGAATTGTGACTGCAAACCATCTCACTAGTGAAAACTGATGTGAAAATTCATAAGTTTAGAACAGATGAACAAATACAGCAACATACTGATGCTTCCAAACACAAAGGGGTTTGTTCTTCAACAGTTATCAGAGGAAAAGCTCTTTTTTTTTGAGAAGGGAAGAGAGAGGGAGGGGGAAGAAAGCTACAGAGGGCTCTTTTCTTCCTACGTCTCTGCCCCTCTGCTATTGTTTTCTGAAGAACTGAGTAAGTGTGGACAAGAGTGCACTTATTTTTTTGCTTTAGTGTTAATTTAATTTAGTATTTATTAATTTGTTAGGCCTTTGGTCTCATTATTGTCTACTGACCACTTCCTTTCTTGAAGATATCTTGACTTCAGGGCATTCAAAAAAACTCCATGCAATGGTCATCTTGAAAAAGACATCTTAATATAGGCTAAATGTACATCTAACTCTGTAACTGCCACAGGAAGATATCAATTCAATTAATCATAACAAATTGGTGATTTTTAAATTAAACATTATGTTTATCTGTTTAATATTTTCTGACCTTAGTAGACTGAGAAAATTTACAAGCTACACATGCAAAAGGACAGGAAAAAGGCATAAGCTTTTTCTTCAACAAATCCACCACAGTGACTTTTCCTTATTATTAATAAGTCAAAAAGGTCGAGGTATTTTAAAAGCACATTTCTCACTGCAACTGAGACAATTTAAAACACTTTTTCTAATGTTTCTTTCAGTAAAAGAAGTGGATCACCATTTGATGTAAAAATAGAACATGGAAACAAGGCTAATCTTCTAATTGTGTGATATCCATAAAATCCAGGGCAGGATAACAGATGGAACAAAAAATATTAGAAATTCAGTATTGCCACATTACTTCTATAGTGTTACATAAAAATTAACACCCTATTATGTGCAAATTTCCTCCTAATCATCAAGGACAGTTTGTTGTCTTAGAAAGGACGAAAATCCTGTTAAGAGTCTCCTCTTCTTAATTCCAGGAATTTGATCTGTAATATATTTATAACCAGGTTCTTGCAAATTACTGTGATTTAGTTAAATTAATTAGAATGACACATTAACCAGGAGATCCATCAACCTCATTGCCTTCAGCTATTATTCTCTTCAGAATATCTTCTAAGAAAACACACAATTGAGAGTGTTTTTATCTTGAACACATGCAGCTATTTTAATTCTCTAAGTGCTGTAATATGACAGAAAACCTAAATTATAACTAGAAGAAATGGTACTAGAACATGAAAACAAGAATTCATCCTGAACAATGTCCTTCAAAAATTTAGGACATGGCATTAAAGTTAGTAGTTAATTATAACTTTACTGTCTTACAGCCATTCTAGTTTAAAATAGAGTTTTAGATTTTTGCATTAAGCAGTTACTGCTTCTTCTGGCCCCAAAAGCTCTTAAGGGAGCTGACGGTGATGGACACCATCAAACACTATACAAAACCTATATGACTGAATAATTACTTACCACAAAATCTTCCAGCTCAGGAACAAAAGACAAACCCATCAGATGCCAACTATCCTTCGATATAATGCCCTCAGTGTTTGTTACTCACATACTTAAGCACATTGAAGAAACAGTTCCTTAGCCATAGAAATGGGCTTCAAAATTTACGATCTACTAACGGAAATGAGTTTTTGTACATTTAAGGTAGCTAGTACCTAACAGGTAGGTTCTAATTTAATTAATTGTGCCCAGATAGCTTTGCCTGCTGCTCATCTTATAGATGAAATTTTAAAAGAAAACTTTCAGGTTTTGCTCTCATTTTCTATGTGTATCAGTGAATATTTTTTGGCATTGAAACCAGAAATACTATACAAGAAGAAATACACGAAAATGAACTTTTGGTTTGAATTTTCCCCATCACTAACTAAATTTATGTCTTGAATTTTAAGATGTTAGACTCTCTTAGGGCCTCAAATGTTACTATGAAGACGACTCCTGTTGTACATTGCTCAAAATGGATCCCTAATAGTTCTTTCTACAGCAAGGATTCTTCATTTGTCATATGTATCCTACTACCCCTTTTTACACAAGTTTACCAGTATTCACAGTTCTGAAGTGTCTAAGATACGGCAGTCTAACATAATTCTAAATGTTCTAGCTTAGTATAAAAGCAGTTTTTCTCATGCTTTGTGCTTTTCATGGAATATATTTTTATTTTTCTTAAAACTCCACATATACAAGCCATTTACAGATGAGATCCATCTGCATATGCTCTGCTTCCTTGGCTGACAAGTCAAGATTTGATACGTCATAAAGCATTACATCAATCTTTTCAGGTTATTATTGTATGACTTAATACTGTATAACATGACTATTAAGAACCAGATGCAATGCTTCATAATACCACAAGTCAGTCTGACGTACAAGAAAAGACAGTTCATCTTCAACTATGATCAGAGGACTATTCCTTAAGAATTGATTAGCCCCCAGTCTGTTTGCAAAGGTCATAAAAATAGCAGCCTTTGAAGATACGTTTGCCTGTGCATGTGTGCAACAAAGCTGCTGCCATGAAGTAATAAAAGGTTCCACAAAGTGTTTCTTTTCCTCTCCAACTGCTTTGGATGATGAATTCAAAATTCTCGTGTATAAATAACAATTTATTTCTTACACAAATATACACACTGGCATTCACCTAATGAAACTCCTTTAATGAAATTCATAAGTTTAAGATCAGTAGTTAACATCAGTTCCACTCTCATTGTCCATGTTGTTTGGGATCATAGCCTTAATACTATCTCAGCTGACGAGTGAGCCACTCAGAGAACAGCCTGAAGAGGTCTTGCCAAAATATTTGCCCTGTTTAATGACAAAGTGAATGCTCTGATCTGTAATACTGATTTCAAAAGGAAAAAGGAAAAGGAAAAGGAAAAGGAAAAGGAAAAGGAAAAGGAAAAGGAAAAGGAAAAGGAAAAGGAAAAAGAGGAAAAAAAAAGACTGATTACCCCAGTTTACTTTAGGGAGGGCTGCTCAGCTGGTGGGAAGAGCTACACAAGTAATGGTGAAGAAACAAAAGAACTTGTTTCAGATGATCATGAAAATGCTGGAAGATTTCCCTGAAAAAATTCTATGTGGATGTAATCAAGTTGTAACTCATAGACAGTTCAGATGACTTACAGATTGAGGCCCACAACAATCCTGTTCTGAATTCAACAGCAAGGTACATGCACATAAGAGCAAATAAGTACAAAAATGTTTACCTTGCACAGGGGCAAGCTACCACTTACCAGCTGACACACATCTATGTCTGCTCCATAGTGTTCCCTTTAGTGATTTCTCCAGAAATTCAAGCATTTCCAGGACCTTGCTCTGTACAGAGCTTGGTTTTTGTCATCAGTGATATATAGCATAAGACATAGGTTAGGAGGATGGGCAAAATAGGAAAAAAAGGAGATGACTGGAGAAATGTGTTAAGATAACAGAATGGCAAACGTGGGGTCAGAAAATTTATTCAATATTATAGTTCTAAGACAGTTAAGGAAACTGTGCGAAGAGCTGATCTTTGGCATTTTAACTCCCAATAACGGCAATGCTGGAAAAAAGAAGTAGCTACTGTATAGACATTTGGAAATTTGCAGACTAATTAAACTCCTGTTTCCATGTCCCTATTCTGTGGATATCCCCAATAAAGAAATATATTAATAAACGTCAGGTTCCATAGATGAATAAAGTCCAAAGGAGTTTAAAAGGGAAATCAAACACTTTCTGACCCTAACTCATTGCAGGGAAAAAAAAAAAAAGGAAGAAAAGGAAAAAAAAAAGGAAAAAAAAAAGAAAAAAATATTAAAATAAAAAGAGGAAAAGAAAGGAAAGAAGAAGAAGAAAATAATCCCGTGCTGTTACCAAAACAGTTTCATCTCAGTCTTGCCTGGACTCCTTTTAGAGTGATGGCCTCATTGCTGTTGCAGAAAGGTTGTTCTTCCCAGAATCAGCTGCTGTCACTGTTCTCTTCTCCTACTTTTCTTCCCTGTCCAGTCCCACAACAAACCCAAAGGCAGCAGAGACTAAAAATAGAGCAGTGCTTCAGTAAAGTTAAGATTCAATACCTGCGATCATTTCAGTTAAAGACAATGGTGTATAGCCTACTTACAGCTCCCTTATGCCCCACTGAGCCCCACAACCCTACCTGTCCTGCTCAGAGCTGAAGTTACACCTAACCCAACATTCTGGCATTTCAAAACTACTGCTAACATCTCTTTAGCTTTTTTCCACTTACCTTCACAAAATCCACTGAGCATAAAACTGAGTTTTACCTACTCTGTTGAGTTTTGTGGCAGCTCTGGCTGGCATCAAGCACTGCTGGAAATGAGTGACTGGACTAAGTGTGCCATTCATCTGATAAGGATAACTGTCTGAGATAGCCAATCTGCAAATTTTGAAGGCATAGGGAAAGAATATTCCCATTAATATGTGTCATGCAAAATTCACAAACAATTGACATTGAGTGTTATCCAAGTTTATTTAAAAGAATACCAAGGGCATAAATTTAAACAACTCTGATCAGTCACAATTGACAAAATAAAAGTGCTTACAACACCTCTTTTCCTCCGTTTTCTGTTTTGTGTGGTGCCATACATGCCATTCATTTCTCTTCAGTGTTTCTGGAAAGTGCATACGCATAAAATGTTTAAACAGTAGGCTCTAACCTGTTTTCTTTTAATATCAATTTAAAAATTGAATAAGTTAATACAGTGGGATTTTTTATTCCACTGTAATTGGAAAATCCATAAAGGAATGAGACTGTGGGTTTTGAGAACTAGGAGGTTATACTAGAAGGCTTTCTGATCTATATATTCTTGTCAGCCTGCTTGCAAGAAGGCAAGAGAGCACTAATGAAAACATTATGTTAGAAAATAACCAGCGAATATTTCTCTCAGTAGATCAGTTAAGACTGAGAACAAGAAGAGAATAAATCTGAGTTCAACTTAACTGTCTAAGTATGAAGCACAATGTTCAGACAAAAGCCCAGTTAACAAGATCACTCCTGACAGGCTGATGCTAGATAACTAGAACATGGTATATAAAATACTAACATTTAATATTTTCTTTGCCTGACATGTGACAGTCAATTTTTTTTTTAAAAAAAACAAAAAACAAAAAA
This sequence comes from Nyctibius grandis, assembly GCF_013368605.1. Classification (NCBI taxonomy): domain Eukaryota; kingdom Metazoa; phylum Chordata; class Aves; order Nyctibiiformes; family Nyctibiidae; genus Nyctibius; species Nyctibius grandis. The sequence continues at coordinate 14,147,233 of NC_090659.1, read as the reverse complement.
AACTAAAAAAAACCAAACCAAACTAAAACAAAAAAAACCCCGCCCCCCAAAAAATAAAAGTAAGTTTGCCAAAATACTATGCAAAATGGTCTCAAGATAACTGAATTTACAACCCAACTGTAAAACAACATTCAAAATATCTTTATGAGAGGGTAAAAAAAAGGAGGTTTAAAATTTACCAGTTGTTTTAACTCTTCATTTTATTTGTCTGTATATGAATTATATCTTAAAAAAGAGCTTTTAGTTTCTCCCCTACTTTGAAAACAGAAAATAGTGGTTGCATCTTAAAGCTGGAAAATCATACTAAAATAAGGATTCCTTGCATCTTCTTTCGGTTTTAGCTACTTGCTAGAATTAAATCCAGTTGTCAAAATACAACCCTCATGAAAACTGAAAAGAATTGTTACAATACTTGCATTGGATAACAGTTTTCTCAGCTGATGGTGGCAAGAGCTGGGATTTTCAACGAACCAGTGGTATAAGACTTGTGAGATAATGACTGCACTAAGTGAGCCAATTTATAGCTCACTGCTGCTGAATCTCTTTTTTATCTCCCTCAACACCACACTTCCAGAATATGTTTTTAAGCGTCAGAATGCTCAGACACCAGACCACTACTGCTGATGGCAAATGAAAAGAAGACCTCTCATCACATTTTATGTGTGTTTAGAGGTCGTCTTTTCATTTGCCATCAGCAGTAGTTAAAATAAGACTCTAGATAAAGGTATAAGTGAAAGGTGTCAAACAAATTGCAAAATATATAGTACTTAACAGACTGAGTTCACGCTGCTGCTGTTGGAAGCTTGTTATACATGAATACTTGCAGAAAATAAGCATCAGACACATATGCAAAAATATTTGCATTTGAAATTACACACTTGCTCTCTGTAATGGAACAAGCACCTATGTAAGAAACAGATTCAGCGTTAATGGATGCCTTCCACATGGCTTGGAACAAAATGGATTTTGTGATCTGAATGCAGATCAAATTGCTCACCCTGCTGCTGGGACGCAAACATGAATATTAGTCAATGCACACTAGCTGCAGTGATCACAACAAAAGAAGTGGTCACAACACCTATGTGACAATTTTTTTTGCACTCGCTTACTAACAAACACACTGTGAGCATAACTATTCATCAGAGCCCAAATAAAGAGGTAATTAACTGAGCCTGACATTTCTGAGTGAATCCAATGTGATTAGAACTATACATGCAGTTTTGTGCGACTGTAACAAGCAAAAAAATTCAGAGTTTGAATACTACATGCAGACAATACATTTCACAGTAGTACATTGTTTGTACAAAAGAAACAAATAATCAAATAAACCCCCAACAGGGAATGTATATCTCACTAAGTATTTCTTTACACAGATTAAAGAATAATTTCTTTGGAGGGGATTTCTGGAAGTCACCTCATCCATTCTGCTGCTCAAAACCTAACTTCTAGTTAGGCTAACCGAAAGTTAGGTTGTCTTTCTCAGGGCTGTATCCACTTAAGTTTTGAAAACTCCTAGAATGGATATTCCACAACATCTCCAAACAGTCTGTTCCAGTGCTTAATGACCCTTGTTATAGGATTTTTTTACCTTTGGGTTTCCCTTGCAACCACTTGTGACCGTTGCATTATATCCTCTCACTGTTCCCTTCTTAGAAGAATCTGACATCATCTCCTCTACCCATCCATTAGATAGTGAAAGGCTGCAAACTAAGGCCCCCCAAGCCTTCTCTTCTCCAGGCTGACAAAAAGCTGAGGTCCAGATTTAATAACCTTGAGCAATCAAATATAGAACCTCAGCATCTCCGACAATTCAAAAGATGTCCAGTCGTGAAAAGTTTCTAGAACATCTACTCCAATACCTATTCCATCCACTACACAAAGCAAAACAATCTTTTTGAATACCCTATGGAAAAAAACAAAGTACTATAGGAAAGATCAATACCCTGTAAATCAATGTAACCTATGAAAAGAGTAGAAAATAACAAAATTTAATTTTCTCTTTTCCTGTACCATATTTTTCTGCTCCTTTGTTAAGTCCTGTTGTCCAAATAGCAGACAGAACAGACATCTCTGTACATTACAGGGGACGTAAAATAGATCAACCCAAGGTATGCTCTAGAAAGAGGCAATTTACACCTGACTTAAGTCTCACCTTCAGATCCCATCAGCAGTAGAACAAGAATCACCAACTTGACTTTTCCTTTTTTAAGTAGCAATGACAGTAGGAGTGCAATATTCTTTAACTCTTAGGTCCAGATATGGTTAATTTCTATTCAGAAGCATATAAAAGGATGTTAGCCAAGTTATTTTTCCTCTTAACTTGAATTATTCTTTTCTGGTCCCTGAAAACAGAGAACAGGCTACCTGAAATATAAGATTAATAAATATAAATTTGTTGCAAAAACCTCAGTCATGGAAAAGAAGATTTTCAAAATTCATACTGTGTTTTGAACTGGTATAGGGTTCATTAATTAACCTGTGCTAGTGAAATTTTTATTTTCTAGTAAAGTTACTCCATACAATCTTAACAGTTTTCAGATTGGGAATTATCTTGCTGAGCTTATAACTGGCACAAGGGAAAATCCATGTTATACTAACAGAACAGTTTTATTCTTTAATAAGATTCCTTGCTAAAGATACTAATCGTATGCAGTAAAGTTGTTAGATGACTTCATGCAGCTGTTAATCAAAAAGAAAAATATAGCCCTGTGTCTAAAATATTAGAATATACACTGCTGCCTTAAAAACACTAATATGATCCTAAAAATATTTCTAATGGTGACAGACTGGAGTAAGGTCAAACATATTAATGTCATAACTAAATAAAATGGAAGCCGCTAATTTATTATGCTTTTATAGAGTAGTCCATCATAATTTAATAGGAGCAATCCTATCCATATTTTTCATGTACTGTGTAAAATTGTAATTGTTTTGATGAATGATTCTCAAAGTATCCATAACTGTTATTGATTTTACAGGAGGTGTGTTGCAGAAGTGACTTTTCTGGGTCATTCAAAGAAACTAAATTTACACAAGAACCTTTAAGTTTCATTTGTTTGAAAATATTAGGATAAAGTCAAGTACAATAACTCAACAAGTTTTCCTTGTTTATAAATTTAAGTGAAAGTCTAAAACTGGAAAAACTTTTCCATCTCTAATCTCCAGAATTTTTTTTCCCCAACAATGCCAAAACCCCTCTTGAAGGCATTTTTCATAAAGAAAAAAACAAAAATCAAGCATTCCCTCTTCTATTATAGAAATGGTGTTTAGATAACTTTATGGAGGTGTGTCAAAGCATGGTCACTCAGAAAAATTAATTACTTCAGCTATTACAGGCAATACAACATTCTTACATTTGTTACACCTGCAACTCTGATATTCAAGATAATGGAGTTCGGGCTTGGAAGAAACAGTTGTTTGTAAGTCTAACTAGAAAAATACCATATAGATTAAGAAACAGATATTGTCAGAAATGAGATATTTGGTCCTCAGAGGGAGTTAATCCTGAACATATGCTCTATTCTGTCTCTTCTCCTATCATAGTTTAACAGAATAAATTGCCAAGAAGATAAAAGGCACTGAGTTTTGAAGTAACAGAAAAGAGACAAAAGTCAAGGAGAAATCTCTAGTCTTAAAACAGATGTGCATACAAATCCACATGTATTTTACTTGCAAAGAAAGGCTAAAATTAAAAGACAAGAGTGCTTCAGCACAATTGCAAAATGTTAATACTCCTCCCCTGAGAAAAGGAGATATGTTTAGTATGCCATGTTGTCCCAGGCCACAACTAAAAAGTCAACAGCTCAACTGAAATCAATGAATGAATTAGAGCCGCTGTTCAACTGAAGTCAATCACAGCTATAAAAATTCTCTCTAAAAAGTGATGGTGAGGAGCAATAATATATCCAAATTGTCTATTTTGCAGTTATTTTGCAAACTGTGTAAGAAAGTCACAGTCACTTAAAACAATAAAACTTGTTTGTCAATCAGAGCTCTAAGTCATTTCACAGGATCATTATCAAACTTAGCAAGATTGCAATACTGTGGGGGACTTGACAAATGTGGATTAATCGTCTACCCAAATGGGAGATTATATTTATGAGTCATCTTATTTTGAAAAAAAGCTTCATATTTATTTATTTATGCTCTTTTTGTTTTGTTCATTAGTTTCCTTTATACATTTCCTAAGTAAAAAGTTACACATGGGTCATTTGAAATAGTTATTTGTTTATGTCTTTATTCCATTAAACAATTTGTAAATATTTATCATTCTTGCTTTTCACCAGGTAATGCTTTGGATACACAAGAATTATTGTATTCTGGTCTTGGGACTTAAACATTATCTCCCTGCTGTCACTGACTCTATTTAACTAACTCATATTGTTTCAGAAAAATAATTACAATTCCCAGCTATTAACTTTGGCTTCCAAATCTATTAACATAAAATCACATTGTTAGTCCCAAAGTCAAACCTTTCTAGTGTCCTTACAAAAGAGTTTGTACTTTACCCTGATACTGAGTTATACTGTACTATTTAAGAGGATTACAAAACTGGTTCACACAAGCTCCCTCATGTACTTGATTCTCAATTCCTCTGGCTTCATCTATATATTTTTCACTTTTTTTTTTGTGTTCAGCAGCCCCTTCAGTGAGTCAGATCTCTCTGCCTGTTTCTAAACCCTCTCCAGAAGCCTTTGTTTCTGCTTTTTTTGTTTGTCTGTTTGTTCATTTGTTTCAGTTTACACTAGGTTCCATCTTGGCAACAGTAGCTTTGTAAGATGAAAGTTTTCTGTTTTGCTATTTATGGACCAGTTTAGGTAACAGCCTAAAACAATGGGAAGATGTCATTAAAAAAAAGTGCAAAAGCAGTAAAAGCTGCCACATCAAAAACAAGCAAGGAAACAAACAAGCAATGCCACTAACCCCCTAAACTATGTAAAAGGTATATTTGGACACAAGTATGAATGGCAGTAAACACTGACCACTATCAGTATGCATGTCAAATGTCACTCAATTTATAGCCAAAATAATGTTACGGTTGTGAAGCTACTTTTAATATACTATTAGTATTTTTTCCATATAATTTAATTGCTATATTTAGATCTAATAATTCACATAATTTTTCATCTAATTCTTATTTCCCTAACTTTCATTACTAGTAACCCTAAAATTACATTTCCATTCTCTAAACTGAAAACATGAAAATGGTTTGGCGATTCTTTTCCAGCTCTCACAACTTCCTCATACATGCAGAAGTAGATATATTTTTTGCTTGTTTGCTTAATTTAGGACTTATTATCTCTTCTATTTGTCACAAAAGTCCTCTGTTCCAAAAACCAAAGTTCCACCATACATGCATCTCCTTGATTTTCATTTTCTCTTAAGGTACTTTTCGTACAGGAATAATAATGATATGGTACAAGTTCAATTAAAGTGCTCCTGGAAAATACTGTTGTTTGTGGAGGAGAAAAGGTCATCTTTCTGCATCTTGCACTAGGAAATTAAACGTATACTTTCAGAATTAAAAAATGTGGCAAAACAGTTGTGAAGTTGTCCTTATCTTTTGAACTGAAATCATTACAATTATTATTAGCCACCCAGTACTGCTCTTCAGTACTGAAATGAACTTCCATTAGATTTGTATTATTTTTCATACACCCCTAAGAGGTTGTCTAGATAATATTACATGGATGTAAACATACAACAACCTCCCTGATGTTTAGTATTAAAAATATGTGAAATGTAAATTATAACAGCATATTAAACTCTTTAGAACTTTATTATTAAAAAGTGGAATTATTGATGATCACTTCATATACACGTAATCAAGCATAATTATAATTCCTAGGGAAATGGGATAAAATGGCCTTAATGGAGTCACTTGAATGCGTAAATATTCCATCATGTAAAGTCTTTTTCCAATTCTAGCCATCAAAAAATCTTTGAATATTTTATTGGTTTATATAACAATTCTTAAATATAAAGATTTACTGGTTACACGTTGAAGGGCAAGCAAAATTTGCTTTTCAAACTTCTTGTAACATTTGTAGGGCTTGCCACTGACTACATCAATATAATTTAAGATTAACCTTTTTAAAATACCTGGAACTAAACTGATCTAACTAGGACCCTAATCTAGACCTCTGTGAATAATTAGTTTCATGATCCAATTTATTCAGTCACATGCAGTGGATGTAGTTTCTAGATATACCAGATGTTGAACAGTCGAAAGGCCATACATAATATATATCCAAAATAGCACTAGTCTATGACTAAACTCATAAAAGTTGGAAGCTACGCCTTTGGTGAAACGTTTTGTTTCTTTCTACCGCAAGTGTCTGAAAGCAGAAGTGTGTATCAAGAGAAATATTTTATTTACCTCCAAACAATTTTTGGTGTTTTCTTCTATCAAGAATTTTTTGTGTGTGTGTTCCTGATTGATCTAAAGAAAAAACTTTGAACAATTAACAAGAACAATTCTGAACAATGATATACATCGATGAAAAGCCTTAATCCTAGAATAGAGCCTTGACTAATACTAGATTTCTGTGTTTATGTTATGGAACAGAAAATGCATAAAATTCTTCATAAAATGAAGATCAAAATTCTGATGTTTCACTAGCTATTTCTTAACCCTGTAACACAAGATGTTTACAGGAACAGATATGCTGCTTCTAGCACAATGGTCATTACAGGTTGCTATAGTATTTCATAAAACAAAATTATTTTGTTTCTAAGTTCTAGATGAAAATGATACATTAGTATTATTAATGTTTCTTGGTGGGTACAGCTTGTAGTTGAGAAAAGAAAAAAGTCATAATTTCATTTTCTTATTAAGTAAGGAATTACAAATCTTACAATGTTTAAATTTATTAGAAAATGATTTTTTATTTCTGCAATTGATAGTAATGTTATAAATTGTAAGAAATAATTTATTCTTTTGTCAAAATAATAAGCAATAAACAAACACTTGATGATGTCTGTTGCATGAAATGTTAATCTTACATACATAACCATCTATGATTCTCCAAAATTTTGCTAAACATAGCAAAAATTTTAAATTTTTTTTTCATTATCTTTAAAAAAAAAGGTATTAGAAACTAGGCTCCCTCTGTACAACAAAAGCAACTTAAATCTGCATACAAAGGACAGAAAAAAATGTTTAACAGCTTCAAATATGACAAACTACTGTAAAACTTGCATAAAATACACTTTGTTTCTTTTTTTTAAAATAAGCTTCAATGTTTTTAAGCCTAAACCTGAAACTTCTATGATGTATCAGATACCTCTAGGCCCATACCTGTTTCAGGAGATAAATTATATGCCTTTTTAAACCTTTGGCTCTTCAGAAATAAAGCAGAATGTCTTGCAAAGGTCATTTAAATATTCAAGGGTTCACCTGCCTGGCATGATCAATTATTAGAAAGTAATAACACTTAAAAATTAATTATTCTAAATCATAAGATGGTGTTCCCTTTTTTCATGGACACAGAGAAATAGCTGAACTAAATAGATTATAAAGGATTATTTCTTTCTGTTGATTTTATTAGTAGTTGTAATCCTTCAAATTTTGCTTTCCTGAAAATAGAATTTGGTACATAATTTTGCATTTTTTCTTTGAAGTTTCAGATATTGACCTCTGTCCGAGAGAGTAGACCAGACAAGATGAATCTCTAGTCTGATTTAATGTAAGAATTATTTTTTATCTTCTCAGTGTCACTGCTAGACAGCGAACTTGTTAAAGACTGGAGGAAACACACAGGAAAAAAAAAAAGAAAGAAAAAGACGATTGCAACTGGGTTGCATGTTAGAAGACAATACACTAACAAAAGAACCATATATCAAAATATAAAAGGGCAAGATAATTGGGGAGTACATCTTGCAGTTAAGGAAAGTCTGAAGTGGGAAGACGAAACTACAAGGAGGTCACCTGAGTATTCCAAAATACAAGGCTAAATTATTAGCTGTGAAACTAAACCAGAAGTGAACAAAGGACAATTTAGACTAAAACCAAGAAATTAAAAACCTTCCACAAAGGTTACCTTTGATCAAGACTTGTTTATGTTATACCTGATGAACGTGAACAGGGAAGGAACCACAGAAACCAAGCTGCAGAGTACAGAATAACTTCTGAGCCTTTAGTGCTAATAAGTTGCAATTTTAAAATATAAAAATGTGAACAAGAAAGTGATGTTAGCACCTCATATCATTCACACAACATTATTTATTGATGAATGGAGCTGATATTTGGAAAAGAGTGGAAACAGTCACAAAATAGAATAATAAATGTATTCACAGAGACCTAAAGTCCCAAGTCATCTTGATCACTGTTCTGGTGCTGATACAATTGCAGAACTATGAAAAAAACATGCAGGTTATCTATCTGGATTTCTTAAAATGTATTTGATGTTATGTCACAGCATATCCTATGGGGAAATTAAATCAAATTGGTTTGGACAGAAATACAATTAAATGAATCAAAAGCTGTCTGTCTAACTCAGGAAAGGGTAATTATAAATAGTACTTCTATCTAGATTAAGAAATAATGTCCAGCACGGTTCCCCACTGACGCCCTTGAGGTCTTATTTTATGCAATATCTTTATTATGAAAATTTTTAAAAGCAGGGATAAATAGTTTCATTCACAACTACTAGGCACTTATCCCCTTGTTGGAGAAACCCCATACTATTATTCAAACCTTGACAACCTCATCTGTATCCACACTGCAGGTCATTGGGCAATAATCCTGGAGTGGCTCTCTGAAGATGCACTGCAGAAATTATACGAATGTGTTATCTCATATGCCTTGCTAGAGGCCAAGTAAGTTCTTGCATGCCCTGCACCACATTAACTCTGTAGTACAAATGTCTTTATCTGTGCCATGAGAACCTTGAAAAAACCCAAGGCACTTTTTTCCCTGGAGTATAAAAATGAGAGGATCTATGGAAGTATCCAACAGACAACTGATGTTAGTATCCCTACACACCACTCTACATACCTCATTGTCTTGCAGACCAGTAAATATGGGTATATGTGCCACTACTGGGCACAGGTGGCAGGCTGTGATGGGTCTCAGGGGGTGACTGGGCTGCCTTTGGCGTGAGTGAGGCTGAGATGGGCTTCTAGGCACTCTGTGGCTGAGTGTTCATTGCCCAGACTGCCTGAGCTCCAGATCTGCTGCTGGGCACACGGGGGCTGTGAAGCAGCTTTCACCCCTTCCCTGGGGATAGAGGAAAAGGAGCAGACAGGAACTGGAAAACATGTAAAAAAGAAAGCCAAACAGACCCCAAGACTGAAACACTATAAGACATCAATATCATGCTCTCTGTGGCAAAGAATAGAAAGTAATTCCCACCATGAACCTCTGGCTTGTGCTGGCAGAGACCTCAGGATGCTGCCAACACATCTTATTTCCTCACTCCCTCTTTTTCTTGAGGAAGTTAGACTTTGCCGAGTTTGGGATTCCGATGAACTGTTATATTCACTGGAAAGGTGAATATAACACCAGGAAAAGGGGAGCAGGAATTACTAAATTCTTTTGTATAGTGCTTTCAGAGGTGTTATTAACGAGGTTTTCCTGCATTAATTTAGACTGTGAGTGCTAGTATTACTTTAATTGGACTAATATAATTTGGCCTATAAGACTGTTAAAACATTAATTTGGTTAAAAATAAAATTCCTAGCTCTGTATACATAGTGTGCTCCCCCTTGCCCACAACAAGATTTGTGTACAACAGCCTTGTCCCCTTGCTGCAAACAATCTCTGAAATTGATGTTACTGCCTGGGCTGGCCTTGGCTAGTGGGTGGAAGTGAGTATAGAGGCAGTGGCTAGCAAGTTCTTCTGCCCAGATTTATAATGTTCTAAAGCTGAAAACATGTGTCAGGTATACAAATATGTACTTCGGTTGGCAGAAACTGACATAGTCACACCGGTCAAGGTCATCCAAGTGCTAACTTTTCTAGGACCATATGCTAACATTCTTAGAAAGTCTTGTTCCTGAAAGGTACTCTGTTGCAACTGTTTGTGGAGTGAGATCATCAGATTATTTCTGGTGTCTTCCTTTCTTCAGTACCATACACCAGCATGCACCTCAGCCTGCATGACACTCTGAACTGAGGATATGCAAAAAGGAGATATCCTTACCTTTTCCATAGTAGCTATGATCATAGAATCATAGAATGGTTTGGGTTGGAAGGGACCTTAAAGATCATCTAGTTCCAACCCCCCTGCCACAGGTGGGGACACCTTTCCTCTAGACCAGGTTGCTCAAAGCTTCATCCAACCTGGCCTTAAACACGGTCAGGGAGGGGGCAGCCACAACTTCTCTGGGAAACCTGTTCCACTGTCTCACCACCCTCACAGGAAAGAATTTCTTCCTCATATGTAACCTAAATCTACCCTCTTTCAGTTTAAAACCATTATCCCTTGTCCTTTTACTACATGCCCTTGTAAAAAGCCCCTGTCCTGCTTTCCTGTAGGCCCCCTTCAGGTACTGGAAGGCTGCTATAAGGTCTCCCCAGAGCCTTCTCTTCTCCAGGCTGAGCAACCTCAACTCTCTCAGCCTGTCTTCATAAGAGAGGTACTCCAGCCCTCTCATCATCTCCTTGTGGCCCTCCTCTGGACTCAATCCAACAGCTCCATATCCTTCTTATGTTGGGGACCCCTGAGCTGGACGCAGTACTCCAGTGGATTCATGCACAGATGTGTAATTTTTATTTCTACCAATAGCAGCCAGAGATCCAAGTCAATTTCTTAACAACTCTAGAACCCATTTGCTTCTTTCAGTTTTAAGCAAAAAATATTTGTTTGAACACTTCCTTCCACACATATATCCTTTTTAAAATTGAGAATAGTCTATGGAGGGAGAGCAGAAGGAAGGATTTAGCTAACTGCCATTCCATGGGTTCCTCCCATTCACTAGTCCTTTGCCTGCTGATGAATCCAGGACAGACTCTTCAGTCCTTCCACTGGCCCTTTTTGCTGACAAAAACATAACCAAATACTGCTTTGGATCAGTTCTTTCTGGCTCTCATCTGTCTGTTGCCAAATGGTGATATCACTCTGCTGTCCCTTCAAGCTCAGGCTCTTCAGGAGGAGATGGTAACTAAATTAACATTATACATCAAAATTCAGCTTCCTGCAATCCAGCTTCAAGAATTACTTCTCCATCCTGCCCCCAAAATGCTCTTTCCTGCTGCTGTGAGACTTCTTAAGGAACCTTGTAATCCTATAAGGATTTTTTATTACATCCCTTACAGTTTCCTCCAGGCAGCTTCTGTAGATACTTATTTTCAACTCCTTCAGTGCTTTCCAGTTCTCTATATCTCCCTACTCTCTGCTCCTAATCCTCTGGTCTAACACCTTATCCTAAAGAAGGGTACATGGGCTGTATCTCACTTGTCTGAGGGGGCACTAGACTTATTTTTCTTTAAATGACAGGGACACCTGCAGAAACAGTGAACATGTAACCTTTAGAAACATTTAATGGAGTAGTTTACTCTTCTTGGAGTGTTTCATTTCAAGAATAGTTTACAAATATTATCTTTTTTTTTCAGAGTAATGTCTTCTGAGTTCTATAAACAGGGTCTAGAAGTAGAAGAAAACTTTCGAGTAAATATTAAGATATTATAACCTGAGGGTACATGTACTAGAACCTAGAAACCCTTTTTATGGCCTTCTCTCTGCTGTTGGTTCCTCTACATAAAAAGTTTCACGGATGTTAAGCAAGTGGAAATGCGTAAATCTTTGCTAATAAGGCAAATGTTCCTCTTTGTAGATAATGTATCATTGTGGCTATCACAAGCCAGACAAGGACAATAAAATATGCATAGGAAGGACAGCAAATTCTGGTAGTCCATCTTGATCCCCAGGTTTTAAAACTTAGTATGGAATTTTTAAACAAGTTTCATACAGTGTTATGCAACATCTAACAACTTTGTAAGATTATTTAAAAAGTCATTCTATCTTTTCTACATCTCCTAGTTTGTTTTTCCTTTACTTTTTTTTTAAGAAGTCAGGTTATCCATTAAATTTTGACCTTAAATGCAAAACATGTTGACAATAGAATATTGCTTCATGGTCAATATGCAGATTTATAAGCACTTGAGGTGTCTAGAGGTCTAGCTGTAAATTTGTTTGGAATGAAAATAACAGATGTTCTTTGCAAAATACCTCATGTCTATTTTCCAATCTGCATCTAAACTCCTTCTCAAGTTCTTTATTATTTATTTGTTCCAACAGACTTCTTACATTCAAATTTTAGTCATTCTGAGTTGCTGGTAACTGTATAAAATAGAAGTATTTTTTGTTTTTTTCCTTGAGTGCAAAATCCCTCTGTGAAACTAAAAAATAAAATTTTGGATTCTTCAGTGGTAAGATTATGTTTTCCTCTTCTCTGCCTTGCTACTTCACTTCACAAAAAGCCCCACAAATACTATATAAAACTTTTAAGAACCAAACTGTAGTTTCTTCCAAAAGAAACTGCCAAACTGAACTCTAAAACACTGAACCAAGCATACAGATGCAGTCACAGAACGATATATAGCAATGTAACATTCTTTTAAGAGTGCTATGGAAGACACAAGCAGGTTTGACTTAGTTGCACACGGTTGATGCAACACCTGGACCCGCAGTATTAAAAAAAAAAAGGATTCATCTCCCTCAAATGTTTCTGTCTGATCCTTAAGTTTAAATTGTCCACATCATAACACAGCCACTTTAGGCCCCTTGTGGTGTATAGTAACTTGCAAGCACAGCATCAAATGCTACATTCCTATTAAGTCAATGGGTCTCCAAAAAGAGTGTTTGTTTTCAGATTATTTCTTCCCAAAATAGAGCACCTGACAAAATCCCAGTTGGCACAAGTATCTAGATTTTCATTTGTGAAAAAATGATGCACAAATGCTGTCAAAACATAAAGTGAGCTCTGCTTTTCTTCCTTTGCTACTTACAAATCTTATTTTCCTCAAGCTATTGTAAGGTGGATTTCTTTCAACATCCCTTCCAGTTAAATTTTTACTCAGTTTGTTTGGTGTTTCATTTCATATGTTCTTGAGAAGAAGCAAACTCTGTCTCCATTGCAAAGTTCTGCAAATTAACAAATTAGCTGAAAAGAAAAACATTAGCGCTATCTGATTTGCATTAATTAGAAGTCATACATTATTGATCACATCTATAGACTCAGTTAAAAAGCTTACTTCCACAAATATTATGCACCATATACAATTGATAGAAGGTAAAATAAACCTTTATTTTAATACATTCTGCATTATAACTTTGTGACAGCCACACTTCTTCTTCACTCTATCTTATCATCTACACACATTTATAGTAAGGAATTAATCCAAGTTCCTTTTGAACAAGTACAGTTTATTGGATCTAATGAAGAGTTTTGTCTAAGCTGAGATCAACTTTGGTTTGTCCACGATGAGGTTCCAAAGGATTATTGCAGGGGGTCTCACAACAGGGTACAAGAGAAGGAAAAGGACTTTTTTTCTAAAATTTTGTGTAGTGTAGCTATATTTGCTTTCTATGTATTAACAATATTCACTGATGTTTTTGTACTTAGGTACCAAATCATGTAAATTTATGTGCTCTAAGCACTATATAAAGGATTATTATACCTTCTAAAATATAAATCTAATACCTTAAATGTCTTACAGCACAATCTCTCCATTATAGATCTCTATAATATTATATTTACATTCTAACATTACTTCTCATTTTAATTATATATATTCAGCTTTAGAGAAGCTTGATTTCTTTTTTCTTCTTTCCTTTAGGATATAATTAATTCAAACTTGTGCCCTTCTGGCATCATCATTAACACAGACTTAGTATAATTAGCATTTTAATGTACAATAAATAATCCTGTACAAGTCAGTTTTTTACATTAGTCCTTCCCTTTTAACAACAAACCTATAAACCTATTTTCTATTTATGTGCCACTTTTTTTTCCCTTTTTTTTTTCCAGAGGATAACTGAGTAGAGAGCAGAACACAGAAATATTAATTAAATATTCTTTCACTTATCAACTTATTTTGACCTTATTGCCCTTTTAGTACTTCACAGTGCTTTACACTGTGTTTGATAGCAGCTATCAAACTGGTTAACTGAAGCATCTATTTGTAGCTGAACCACTCCAGGTCTCCTAAAGGACTTTTAGGGATTTGAGCTCTTGAATCCTAAGTTACTAGCTTACTTTGTAAATTTACCCAGCTTGGATTGCGAAAACTGGACAAACAAATACAAGCAGAGTTAATGAAACTGCTATGAAATTCAGAAAAATAACAATATTACCAATTTTTTAAAATGTTTTTTAAATCATTATTTGCAGTCCATGAAGTGCAGAAAAGGCTCCAAAGATAAGATTTTTTGAAAATGTATGTATACTTTTACCTCTGTCTTTCCACCTCCGAATCCACATATTGCAAATATTCAAACTGAAGTAATACTGCAATTTTTAGCAGCTTTATACCCTAATCCATAGTTCTCATAAAAAAATCAATCCAGCACTTAAAAACAAATCCTTTGGAATAAAATGAGAATTCAGAGCAAGTATAATTTCCAATAAGAAGAATCTGTGGAAGAAGAAAGAAGACAGTGAATTCAAATTCACTGCCTCTAAAAAGTGGCCCTGATGCCAACAGACTTCAGAAGGATGTAAACTTTTTACAGTTATGATCAAATTGTACACTGAAGCTCAAATCCCTTAAATTAACATTAAATTTCACAGAGAATTTACTACCAAAATTATTCCACTTAAATAGGACAAACTAATTTTCATGTCAGAATGAGCTATGACCCTTTAGAAATGAGTTAAGTGGGAAGTCCAGTTCCCAACACATATGCAATCAAGGCAAGAAAGGAAAAAAAAAAAGACCACCAGTTACAAATGCACTACTTGTATCTTTTGTTGAGTGAACACATTAGAATACAGAGAATATCTGGGAGAGACTGTGGTAATTTGTATTTCAAAATCTTAAAGCACCATTATATGTTTTTATATGATTTTATGTTGCTTTTATTTTTTTATATGTGTATTCTTTCATGCAGAGATGAGTTGAAGGAGTTCCTTTCAGTTCAGGTTAATTTCTAGCTCTGATGATATACCTTTCCTCCTCATTCATCTTCTTTATGGTGTTTTTGTGTTTTCTGAAAATTTGTCTTTGACATGCACAATTCTGTGAATGCACGCATAATTCAATAACTAAGTTCCTTGAACTTTCAAATACAGAGCTATGCCATTATGTCCTGCTAATTCAATTTATGAAACTGCTGGCAAGTAACTCGGTCATTTAATCCTTTTCTGGTAATTCTATCTGCTGATAATTTCATTTATCTTATATCACCAATAAATCACTGATGTTTATAACAGAGACTTTGCTATACATTTATACTTTTATACTTATATATTTATACTTATATATACTTTGCTATATATTAGCTATGCAGAAAAACTAGCTTATGTACAGTATCCATTTGAAAGTTGAAAACCATTCCAATATATGAAAATCTTTCTTTAAGTAGGACATAACTTGGCATAGCTCCTTCATCTGTAAATTGAAGACACCATATTAAAAAATGTTATTGCTTTTTCAGATGCATCTACCTATTCTCATATGCTTTTACAATTTATCAATTAAATAAATGAAAAAGAGGAAACTTTAATAATTTTTATTAGACTGATAGTTTGAGAAATTACCTGTAATTCAGTTCAAAATATATATCAGGAGTTTTTTATGACATGAAGTTTCAACTACTGACATACACGAGCTGAGCTGGCTGCAGTTTAAGTCTCTATTTTCATAGAATCATAGAATCATAGAATGGTTTGGGTTGGAAGGGACCTTAAAGATCATCTAGTTCCAAACCCCCTGCCGTGGGCAGGGACACCTTTCCACTAGACCAGGTTGCTCAAAGCCTCATCCAACCTGGCCTTAAACACGGTCAGGGAGGGGGCAGCCACAACTTCTCTGGGAAACCTGTTCCACTGCCTCACTACCCTCACAGGAAAGAATTTCTTCCTCATATGTAACCTAAATCTACCCTCTTTCAGTTTAAAACCATTATCCCTTGTCCTTTTACTACATGCCCTTGTAAAAAGCCCCTGTCCTGCTTTCCTGTAGGCCCCCTTCAGGTACTGGAAGGCTGCTATAAGGTCTCCCCAGAGCCTTCTCTTCTCCAGGCTGAGCAACCTCAACTCTCTCAGCCTGTCTTCATAAGAGAGGTACTCCAGCCCTCTCATCATCTCCTTGTGGCCCTCCTCTGGACTCAATCCAACAGCTCCATATCCTTCTTATGTTGGGGACCCCTGAGCTGGACGCAGTACTCTAGATGGGGTCTCACAAGAGCAGAGTAGAGTGGAGCAGAATCACCTCCCTTGACCTGCTGGCCACGCTTCTTTTGATACAGCCAAGGATACGGTTGGCTTTCTGGGCTGCAAGTGCACGTTGTTGGCTCATGTTGAGCTTCTCATGAACCATCACCCTTCTCCTCAGGGCTGCTCTCAATCCTTTCTCTACCCAGCCTGTGTTTGTCTTGGGATTGCCCCGACCCATGTGCAGGACCTTGCACTTGGCCTTGTTGAACTTCATGCGTTTCACACACACCCACCTCTCAATCCTGTCAAGGTCCCTCTGGATGTCATCCCTTCCCTCCAGCATGTCAACCACACCGCACAGCTTGGTGTCATCGGCAAACTTGCTGAGGGTGCACTCAATCCCACTGTCCATGTCACCGACAAAGATGTTAAACAGCACCGGTCCCAATACCGACCCTTGAGGAACAGCACTCGTCACTGTTGTCCACTTGGATATTGAGCTGTTGACTGTAATTCTTTGAGTGCGACCATCCAGCCAATTTTTGTCCATTGAGTGGTCCATCCATCAAGCCCACGTCTCTCCAATTTAGAGACAAGGATGTCATGCAGAACAGTGTCAAATGCTTTGCACAAGTCCAGGTAGATTACATCAGTCGCTCTTCTCATATCCACCAGTGCTGTAACCCTGTAATAGAAAGTCACCAAATTTGTCAGGCACAATTTGCCCTTAGTGAAGCCACTTGGCTGTCACCAGTCACCTCCTTGATTTCCATCTGCCTCAGTATGGTTTCCAGGAGGATCAGCTCCATGATCTTGCCAGGCACAGAGGTGAGACTGACTGGCCTGTAGTTCCCCAGGTCTTCCTTTTTTCCCTTCTTGAAAATGGGGGCTATGTTTCCCCTTTTCCAGTCAGTGGGAACTCCACCAGACTGCCACGACTTTTCAAAAATGATAGATAGTGGCTTAGCAACTTCATCCGCCAGTTCCCTCAGGACCCGTGGGTACATCTCATCAGGTCCCATGGACTTGTGCACCTCCAGGTTCCTTTGATGGTCTCGAACATGATCTTCTCCTACAGTGGGGGGTTCTTCATCCTTCCAGTCCCTGCCTCTGTCTTCTGCGACTTGGGCGGTGTGGCTAGAGCACTTGTCAGTGAAGACTGAGGCAAAAAAGTCGTTGACTACCTCAGCCTTCTTCATATCCCGGGTAACCAGGTCTCCCATTTCTTTCTGGAGAGGGCCCACATTTTCCCTAGTCTTCCTTTTATCGCTGATGTACCTGTAGAAGCATTTCTTGTTGTCCTTGACATCCCTGGACAGATTTAACTCTATCAGGGCTTTAGCTTTCCTAACATGATCCCTGGCTGTTTGGACTATTTCCCTGTATTCCTCCCAGGCTACCTGTCCTTGCTTCCACCCTCTGTAGGTCATCCTTGCTCCTTATTTTCCAGGTCATCCTTCCTTAAGCTCCATTTAATACATCAGACTTCTGGATGTTTTACATATGTGATAAAGATTCACTTTTCTAGTAACCTGTACTACCCTATATACCTTCTATAACATTGAAGGAATAAAAAAAAAAGAATTATCTGAAGGAAAAAATATGTTGTACTGCTTTCCTTTAGTCGTCAGGATGAATTATGTGAAAATGAAACTAGGCAGGAAGGACATGTACTGAAAGAAAAAAAGTATAGATTATTCCATATTTTCTATAAACAGAAAGAAGGACCTTCAGTTTGTAAAGAAATACACTTATATTCTGAACACAATTTGATCAGTCTGATTGAAAAAATACGTCTGATAACACCCAGAGCAGACGCAGTAGAAGGAAAAGTATAATAAAAAGCTTGCCATACATGCATATAGATTGGAGGCACAATAAAAACCCTAAGGTGCTGGAAATCCTTCAAAGTGTAGGATAATAAAAAAAGGTTTCCACATCAATATCTTAAGAGTATTTTATTTTTTGTTGGACAGAGAGGAAGATAATGGTCATGAGAAAACAATACTTACAGAGTAAAATATGTGATGATAACATCTAGGAGAAAATAGTTTTAATTATTTTTTATTTTGTCTAATATACACTGACAAGTCTTTGATGCAGTAGAATTGCACACATACAAAAAGATATATGCTAGCATATTTAAGCTTTGGATATTTTTTTCAAAATATATTCATCTGTTTCCAGAGATGACCTTTTCAAACAATTTCAGTGGATTGTGTGTACAAGAGAGTTTATTTTCTTTGGGATTATGCATTTCTACAGGGAGAATAAAAATAAAAAGGGATGGTAGAAAAGGAAAAAGAAAAAAAGAAAAAAGTCTGTGATTATTTTGAGCTAAAAATATTATATGTCTGGTCCTTATGATACAATACATTTTTTGGGGAAATAAACAAAAAGGGAATGAAATGCAGAGAATAAGAAATAAGAGTTATATTTGTTGTCATCAATGTACAATTTTAGCATTTTTTAACTGTCAGCTGACTGGATGTTGCAACAATGATTTTATTTTCATTTCATTGTCATTTTGTACCAAACTTTCTGAACTTAAAAAAAAAAAACCCTAAGAAAATATGTTAGAAGTTTATGTGTAAGAAATATGTTTAAGATCTTTTCTGCAAAGCTACTTCTTGCTAACTGTTTTCAGGATTGTCTTAAAGATCATATCAATAACTAAACTAAACAAGCTTTGGAAGAAAGATAGGTAAGTAATTCTGTATTTTGAAAGTAGACATCATTTATTTGTGTATTAGATAATAAATGTTATCTGAAAAGTCCAAAGTACAGGTGTGAATCAAAAATTTGAACATTTTGTTAGAACATGTTTCTTCAATCATTAATAAAAATAATCTCTCTTTATTAAAAAAATGTTTATTTTGTGTAAGGAGAAGAATATAGCTCTTAGAATGTCATAAAATATGATGGTCCTAATTCCCTTGCTATTCTATTCAGTAATTCTTAAAAGCAAAATAAATAATACACCCTGAAGAAAGAATCAAAAGCTAGCATTCCTTCACCATTATACCTCAAATTCCAGAGTCAAGTTTCCTTTACTTATTTTCTTTTCCTAGCTCCATGAGTCTCCCACTTTTGGCTACACTATGGCCCAATCCCAGTGAAAGGAAGTAGTCCCAGGTAGTGCTTCAGAGAAGCTTAAGTAGGTCTAACATTCAAGTTTCCCATTTTTGGAATATGAGCTATAAATCAGAAGCTATTGTTCAAAAGCAACGACATAGTTTTTACTTCATTTACCTCTTGCTCAGATGGCATTAACTATGAATATGCATAAATTGCGTAGGTTATTCAGAGTTTATGAGAGATGAAGATGGTTTAGCACTGATTTTGAATTTCAGCTGACGGAATTGTATTTCTTATATAAGAAATAAGTAAAGTAAATGCAAATAATATATTAGGGCAAATCGAATGCTTACTTATATTGTAAACATCTGTTTTGTTTAACTTGCAAGGGTTGGCATCTTGAACCATAGTTTAACAAACAATTTGCAACGGCACAAACTGCTGTTAAAAAAAAATAAACAAAAAAATCCTCTGTTCTGTCCCCATTCCTAGATGCTTTTTCTCTTCTCTGTCCTGCCCCTTTGCCATCACAACTTTCTGCAGACTTACCTGGGTTAAACTAGCTAATGGAAAAGAAAATCATTGTGATGGATTGTCTTCCTCATCCATTTCTTTATTCAGCTGCACCTAGCAGCAGCCCAGGCTGGCATAGTGATGGGAAAAACAGTCTCTATGTGCAGCACCGCTGGTTTAAAACACCTGTGAACCTCAACTCAAGTACTGGGGTTATCAGAAAGAAGGGAAAGAAGGGAAATGTGGTACCAGAAGCATACTATCAATACTTCTCCATGTTTTAAAACAAAATTATTTTAGTAATTAAGACTACTTCTACACTGGCTGAGAAAATTCCATTTTTTTATTAATAGTTTAAAATCCTGTTTTTAAAAAATACAATGGTATAACAATGTAATATGCCATAACAACACTGTTAGCTAAGAACCACATTGACACTGTAATTATCAGTTTCAGTCTAACTGCATTGTCATGATATGGACCTTCTTAGTGAGATGGAAAAGACAGAACTGCATGCAGTACATTGTTGTGAATGTACAACCACAGCTGTAATACGCAGGCAACAGTTGGAATCGGTGCCAGATTGTCAGTCTTGAATAATTTTCGGTAAGGATGACTAAGGTTCACGTCTGCAAAAGAAATTACTGACTGCAAGAGTGAATGCAGGGCAACTCCTGTGTTGTCAAAAACCTGACCTCTAGAAAAATCCACAATCCTGACATAAGCACTAGACTATGTGTAAGACAACTGATGAGGATTAAGTGTCTTGGTAAACAAGCCACAAAAGCCAGTATTCTGAGTGAACAAATCTACACTATTCAATAAAGGGAACCGTGTACCTTAAATTCGAGGGACAGGAAAAGATTTATTTTTCTATGAGTCGTGTTCACACAGGGCATCCCTTCCTCCCTTCATATAAAGAACTGAGAATCCACTTCTGAACTAAGCATTTTCAGTTTTTGCTAGGGTCTTGTGCAAAATACAGCACCCCTGAATGCTTTGGGATGCACTAGTTTTTAACGGAATTGTGGCACAAGCGATCTGAGTGAGCAAGGTTATAGACCATTGTCCTTCCGTACAGTCTTTCTCCTCCTTTTTCTCCCCTCCTAACAAAGCCTTCCCTCTACAATTGCAACTCAGTGTTAAAATCACAGAGATCAAACAGTTAAAAACTTCACAAATTTCTTGTTAATAATCAACACTATATATATATACGCAGAGCAGGGAGTAACCTGTGCCTTAAAGTACAGTGTTAGGAAGAGAAGTTGTACTACTTCCCTTTTTCTTCTTTATCACCTCCTCAATCCCATCTTATTTGACAAATCAATTGTTGAATACACACCAAGGATTTTTATTCCTCCCTCTTCACCACTCTTACCACCTGAGGACGCTATTGAAAACTACTTATCCAGTATGACTGCCCTGGCCAACAGATTATAAACTCTTATAACAAGGTATCATTACTCCTGTCCTAATTCACTTTGCGTAAAGGAATTAGTGGTTCATTGAACCAGAAAGGACAAACAGACTACAAAAGAGATCATACTAATCATTTAGAAGAAGACCTCAGTTACAGTTTCAATTTCAAAGACCTTCATAAAACTTCAGTGAAGAATATCAAATACAGAAACAGTCCTTAACAAAATGTCTACAAGAGACTGTGGTGGTGGGAACTGTAACAACAGTTTAAAAGAGAAGGGTTAATAATATTGATTACCAGTATTACTAGTTAAAATACTAATTTCTATGCTTTTCATTTTGTTCCTACTTTAAAATACCACAAAGCCCAGAGAGAAACTTTATTTATTCTTAGTTCTAGCCTTGAACAATATGTTTTGGTTTTGTTGTTGAAGTTTTTTGCATAAGATTTATGAGAAATTTAAAATGGTTGCTGTTCAGAATATAACAGACTTTAAAAAAAACCATGCAATTCTAATTTGTTAATGATATATAGGTTGAAATACTCCTTAGTAAGAAGGCATATAAAAAATATTATGATTTGTTTCTTGAGTAAGATGAGCAAAAGCGACAAGTGGAGGACTGCAACTTTAGTGTTGCTGGTTTTAGCAAACTGTTTCTTAAAATCCAGATTTACAGAAATCCCAAGCAAAGAGAAAACTTATTTAAGGACACATATGTGTACAAAATCTACAGGAAGCAGGTTCAGTTTGCATTAACATATGAAAAGTTACCTGTATATTTTTAAGTAGCCCAACTTATGAATTTAAACCTGCTTCCTTTTACAGTTATGATAGTTTATTTTTAGATCTTGGCAATATTTGACATCATTGGTGTCTGCACCGATTCTTCAGATCACAGCACAGCAATGATCAGTAACAGCTGTGGGCCTCCAGTTTTAAAAATTCTATGTGATATCTATAGTACAATTACCAGTGAAATCTACATTTGACTGAAGATTTAATATTACTGCATTAAAATCAAGCCAGTCACAGAAGAATTAAATTTCTATAAATTTTTTATATAATAGATAATAAATTTAGTATTTATGTTGGCATGCCAAGATGCATAAGATTTTTATATGGTAACATTATGAAGTAATTAAAGCTGAATTTTTTATAATTGCGAAACTGCTATATCATAACCATATATATACATCTTTAGAAAGAGAAAGACTGTTAGAGATGGTTCAAATCCCTTTTTAAACAGCTTTCCATTTATGTTCAGTCTCCTGACTCCCTTAACATTCCAATTTTTAGTGTCAGAACATTACATCTTCCCTTTTTTTTTTCTTTAAGTCAGATGATATAAAAATAATAATAAGAAAAATGGAATTCCCGGGCTCTTCTGGTCAGTATAGAAAGCAGACGATTTCTTTCCGTATGAAATCCTCTTAACCGGATTGTTTGGCATTATTTACCCCACATATAGAGGCACTTCAGGATATTCATGATAGCTTGTGAAGAGCAGATCCCAGATAATTTTTGCAGGTGAACAACAGTGAAATTTCCATTGTTTAAAAAATACTTTTCTTGGATGCAGGACCAGCCAACCTGTAAGAAAAATAAAATAATTATTCAGATTCATAAAAAAGCTTACACTGAATTTTGAAAAGTTCTGTAAACACCCATTTGCTTTCAAAAGTCTCTTGAATGTAGTGGAAACCGATCCAATACTGTATTCTACAAATATTGTCTTCATATTTTAGTGCGATCTCAGCAGCAAAGAGCGTTTCCAGCATAGTGTTACCTGGTTGATTAAAAAGAAAAACAGTGAATACTTTCTTTTTAAAGAACATTTTTCATGCATTCTGAAAATTCTAACCTTCATTTACAAATGCCTTTCTAATTAATTTTTCCATCAGACACTTACTGAGATATGAAGTCATATAGTCTATTGCGCTTCTAACTCAACCCATTTACACTCAAATAATTATAGATGAGGTTTTACTGCTTGATATTTTAATTGCTAATGTTACAAAGAACATAAAATTGGATGCTTTAAAAAGAGAAAACATTTTAATGTATTTTATTTTATTGAATTAAAGTAGGAGAAACAACATCTGTACTCTACATGATATTAATTAGGCCAGCCTATGTATTTGCAGGCAATCTAGATATTAGTGTAATTCCCTTCTAGTGAATTCTGCAACTGCTAATAGTGAATTTCATGATAAATAGATTAATTAATGAAAAGGATAAATTAAGAGCTGTGGAAAATGAACTAGGAAAGAACAATAAAAGGTCTACTATTTATCTACTATATCCTTGAATTCTTACAGAACACTTCCACTGTTTATAGTGGGCTTATTCTCTGTTGTTACATATTGCCAAATAATATATTAATAAAATGTAAAATATTGAAAGAACCATGTAAAAAACTGATATGAATGTTTAACCATGTAAATTAAAAACTGAGGAAGACAAGAAAAGATTTTCATTATTTCTGTCCTCAGAGGATAAGATATCATCAATTTCAGACCTCATAAGGAATCATAGAATTACAGAATCGTTTTGGTTGGAAAAGACCTTTAAGATCACCAAGTCCAACCCTTAACCTAGCACTGCCAAGTCCACCACTAAACCATGTCCCTAAGCACCACATCTACACATCTTTTAAATACCTCTGGGGATGGTGACTCTACTACTTCTCTGGGTACCCTGTACCAATGCTTGACAACCCTTTCAGTGAAGATTTTCCTGATATCTAGCCTAAACCTCCCCTGGAACCACTTGAGGCCATTTCCTCTCATCCTGTAATTTGTTGCTTGGGAGGAGACTGACACCTACCTCGCTACAACCTCCTTTTAGGTAGTTGTAGAGAGAGATAAGGTGTCCCCTTTTCTCCAGGCTAAACAACCCCAATCCCCTCATCCACTCCTCATAAGACTTGTGCTCTAGACACTTCACCAGTTTTATTGTCCTTCTTTGGACATGCTCCAGTTCCTCAATGTGTTTCTTGTAGTGAGGGGCCCAAAACTGAACACAGTATTTGAGGTGCGGCCTCACCAGTGTCGAGTACAGGGGGATGATCACTTCCCTAGTCCTGCTAGCCACACTATTTCTGATACAAGACAGGATGCTCTTGGCCTTCTTGGCCACCTGAGCACACTGCTGGCTCATATTCAGCCAGCTGTTGATCAACACCCCCAGGTCCTTTTCCACAGGGCAGCTTTCCAGCCACTCTTCCCCAAGCCTTTGGCATTGCATTGGGTTGTTGTCTCCCAAGCGCAGGACCCAAGACTTTGCCTTGTTGAACCTCATACAGTTGGCCTTGGCCCATTGATCCAACCTGTTGAGATCCCTCTGCAGAGCCTTCCTACCTTCAAACAGTTCAACACTCTCCCGCAACTTGGAGTTGTTTGTGAACTTAAGAATGGGTTTCTGATCTCATTAAGACAGCCTTAACATTAAATAATCTGTTCAAGAATCCATTGTTAAACAATGATTGCTTAGGAACTTCTGAAAAAAGCTAAGCAGTCCTCCAACTCCTCTTCCTAAATTTTTTGGGAAGATTCACTTCTGTGCAGAGACATAAACCCTAAGGTTTTCACTGAAAAAAATAAGCACTTGAATCACAGCAACTTAGGCATATGCATTTGTGAGGACTGGGTAACATAGTAGATAAATATTGGTGAAAAAATGTGATAAAAGACAGTACAAAGAGAAAATACAAGTGATGATTAAAAAAAATCAGCACGTAACAGTTTAAATGTCTTTGTAGTAGACTCAGTATTCAAAGTATTAATTATATCTTCAGTTAGAAGAAATGTATTGACTAAAGGAGATGGTATAGCAATTTCGCAAAGGTTTACAAAAATCTACCATATTTGTGAATATATTGCTAAAACTTCTTTAAGAGTACTATTGTTAAAAACAGTTTGTCAGATAACCTGATAGTCATTCTTTTCCAAGGTGTCTGTAGATCCTTGAGCTTGTATACATATACTCTAGCTCTTAAACATCAGATTCAACTATGGTTTGGTAAGTATCAGACATAATAGAAACTATAATAGTCAAATACTAAGGAAGGAAGTGAAAGGGTTCAGATATACCTGATTATTTACTTTTTTGTCATCTCAGACAAGTATTTGAAAGCTGTTTATATATACATTTAAATACATAAATAATAGCATTTTATCACTTCTGTCGTTTGGAGCAAGGACTTAAAATACAGATGAACTGGCTGCCTGACTTTGCTGATGTTCAACTTTGAATTTAATCATTCAAAATACATACTGAAATTATATTTTGTTTCCACATTCAGAGGATTTGTTTTCAGATGTATGGAGGTAAGAAGTAGCTTGGTTTGTGTACATGTTAGTTGCCCGTTCATTATGTTGGATTTTTTCTGAGAGATGCTGCACATATCACATTTTTTCATATGAGAAAACTGGTTCATTGCGTATGGACAAGCTATCAGATATTAATAACAGGGAGTTCGTTTCATGGCATTGATAAGAATCTTTACTCCAGCATAAAAGCTGAGCCTCTGGGTTTTTTAGTTACAGTATTTTTGGTTGCAGCATTCTGTATTCCAATTATGTAAATTTTCAATGTCATTTATTACAATTATTCTCAGTAAAAAATGGTCATCTTAAAAGGCCATAAAAGCTTTTCTGTTTTAATAATAATCCAAATAAGCATATTAGAATATAACAAAAAGGAGCAATATATAAGTAACTTTCTGACTAGTAAAACCTGACTTTATTATGAATTTTATGCACTATTTCCCTATCTCAGGCTTAAACTGGCACTGAGAAGGTAAATAGTTCCCAGTAAATCCAGAGCTGTGTACTTTTCAACTTCCTGCTTCCATGTGTATTAGATTACATTTCTGTTTGTTCCTCCTTTCATTCCTATACATAATGTATTCTCAATAATAGCTTGCTAATGTTTTATTTCTAGGCTTAGAACAAACCCTTGTATATGAAATAGCTGTTTATCACAAAGAGAATGCTGTATTATTAGAAAACAGCTTCCTACTGTTTCTTTCTCCATGGCATGGCCCCAGATATGGCTTAGCAAGGCAAGGGCAGAAATGTGGCGCTTTTTTTAAACACCAGATAGGATTTCCTCAAATACTGACCTAGTGAACAAGGTGAAGGGGGAATAAATGCACTACTGCATGGAAAAATACTCAATCAGTATGTACCAAGCTATCAAACAATTAAAAGGGTTCTGTGTGGGACATGTTCAAAAGGTAATCTTAATCAGTAGGTCTTACTAGTTCATAAAGAGCCATTTGGTCAGAGAGAGGAATTCACTCCATTCAAACATGTTGCTCAATACCTGTATGTAAAGTTTCACATTGCAATGGGAAATATTGCTTCAGTGGTATACAATGATGGTGGAGTTCATATGCACTTTCTCCAAGCCTACTTATAACCACCGAAGAAAAAGTTGGACCTATTATACAAATTCACATGGATCCATAAATATAGGAAGTGATCAAGACACAGTCTTCTACAGTCAGCTAATATTATACTGAAGTATATTTTTACAGTATCTCATCTATAGTAAACTTGGTAAAATCTTAAAATTAAACCAACAAATTCCAGACCAGTTCAAGTTCAAGCACAATGAAAAGAAGACACATACGGCTAAGATAATAAAGGAAGTAATTAATAATAAATAATACATTTTAGAAAATAAAAAATATGAATTTGTAATTGCCCTTTTTTTTTTGTTCTTTGCTGTGGTTACACAGGCTTTGTGGTTTGCCATATAATCTTCTTTACTCTTTCAATCTATAAAGGGGCATAAAACTATTTACTCTCTTCTTAGGAAATTTGGGAAGATTATTTAATTAACATCTGAGGATCCTGGAAAAGACAAAAAACTGACTGAATACTAACCATTTCATTGTATAACATATATGCTGGATAACGGTGTGATTCCTCTATGCATAGCTTCTCTACCAGTTACAGGTTCATCAGAAGTGAAAGAATTTTTCTGGTTAAGAGCATAGTATCCAAAAGCTCAACTCAGTTAAAAACCACTGAGTAGTTTCAACAAGTAAAGTTTGCAGAGGAAGCACATCTAGTTTTAAAAACACACTCCCCCAAGAAAATAACACTTTCTGTTGAAGATGGTGTTACTGTTATCTTTATTTAATAAACAATTCAAAACTCATTTTAAATTATTCCTCAAATTAAGAGGATATTAAACACCATTTCTTACTTATTTAGCTGAGTATAGGATATTCTGGGAATATATTTTCAGGGTTCAGACAGCTATGCCCTTTTGCGAAGTTTCACAAAGGGTAAACATTCCTCAGTTAAGACATGAATAGGTTTGATCCAAATCAGGGAGAAATAAAATAGTTTAGGTTATGTAAACTTCAGTAATAACTTGATGTAATTCTCATTACCTTGCACAGAAAAAAAAATCAGTTATGACATTGCAAAGGGTGTGCTGATCAAATCTTTATAGATGATCATCTTAATAGATGATCTAGACGTAGAGATTGAATGCACCCTCAGTAAATTTGCAGATGACACCAAGCTGGCTGGGAGTGTCGATCTGCTGGAGGGTAGGAAGGCCCTACAGAGGGATCTGGACAGGTTAGATAGATGGGCCGAGACCAACGGCATGAGGTTCAACAAGAACAAGTGACGGGTCTTACACTTTGGCCACAACAACCCCATGTAGCTCTACAGGCTGGGGGAAAAGTGGTTAGAAAGCAGCCTGGCAGAAAGAGACCTGGGGGTGCTGATCGACAGCCGGCTAAACATGAGCCAGCAGTGTGCCCAGGTGGCCAAGAAGGCCTATGGCATCCTGGCCTCTATTAGGAATAGTGTAGCCAGCCGGTCTAGGGAAGTGATCGTCCCTCTGTACTCGGCACTGGTGAGGCCACACCTTGAATACTGTGTCCAGTTCTGTGCCCCGCACTTCAAGAAAGAAGTTGAGGTGTTGGAGCGGGTCCAGAGGAGGGCGACCAAGCTTGTGAAGGGTCTGGAGGGTATGACTTATGAGGAATGGCTGAGGGAGCTGGGGTTGTTTAGCCTGGAGAAGAGGAGGCTCAGAGGTGACCTTATTGCAGTCTACAACTACCTGAAGGGAGGTTGTAGCAGAGTGGGAGTCGGCCTCTTCTCCCAGGCAACTAGCGATAGGACAAGAGGACACAGTCTCAAGCTTCACCAGGGGAGGTTCAGGTTGGACATTAGGAAGCATTTCTTCTCAGAAAGGGTCATTAGACATTGGAATGGGCTGCCCAGGGAGGTGGTGGAGTCACCATCTCTGGATGTGTTTAAGAACAGACTGGACATGGCACTTAGTGCCATGGTCTAGTTGACATGGTCGTGTCAGGGCAATGGTTGGACTCAATGATCCCAGAAGTCTCTTCCAACCTGATTGATTCTGTGATTCTGTGAAATGTAGAATGGTATAGACTTTCAGCTTACTTTCAAGGACACATTTGATTCCACCTCAGATTCTCATCTTAACTCTGTCCACTTTGCATCTGTGATTAAACATTCAGACTAGCTGAGTGTGTCCTAATCACAAGGCTAGGTTGTCACTCTCTCTTTGGCTCAGAAAACATTTAAATATTTCAGATGTGTGAAGCAGGTGGCCAGAATGAAACCTTCTCAGAGTATTCTAATAATTGAGTTCTTTTCCTGCATGAGGAGGCAACTAGAATCAACTCTGATCACATAATTTGTTCCTCCTCCTAAAATCTGGCTAGAAGTCTTTGCTCTATCAAAAGTAAATGGAGATCTTAGCTGTCATCCTCTGACAGTGTTGTGTAAAAAAAGACGACTCATATTTGCAGAACAAGGGGTAGTATCCCTCAGCCATCTTGCACTTGGGACATGATCAGGGACTGCCAGATCAAAGGAAAGAGGGAGGCATCTTTTTAAACATGTTGCACTGAAGATAAACATCTGTCCTTTCTTATCTTTGTCTTTATAGCACAGAATATCTTATTAAAAGCAAGACTCTTAACTATTTCTTAATAATGCATCATGTCTAGTTGGGTGACAGAAAGAATTAAAGCTTAAGTAAGGGGGGAAAAAGTGTCAAGTTTTCCCCACAGTTATAACCTTTATCTCTCATACATTTTAAGTCATCACTGAATATAAGTTGTGATGAATTAGAGTGTTTAATTTTTATTAAAAGAAGTCACACAATGGGCTTCTACTTGAAAATGTAGATGGATACTTGAAATTGTCTGTGGAGACTGAGCCCCAATGCTTCCATCCTAATAGCCTCATAGCGAAAGGAGTAGTAAAAAAAATTAATGTACTCAAACAGCAGAGAACTGTATTTATACCCTCTCCGTATTGCCTTTATCACTTTAATAGCAGAAGTTGCCACACTCTGTCCTATGAGGACAGGCTCTCCTACGAGGACACCTCTCCTATGAGGAAAGGCTGAGAGAGTTGGGGTTGTTCCGTCTGCTGAATAGAAGTCTCTGGGGAGACCTTATTGTGGTTTTTCAATACTTAAAGGGGGCTTATAAGAAAGATGGGGACAAACATTTTAGCAGGGCCTGTAACAACAGGACAAGGGGTAATGGTTTTAAACTAAAAGAGGGTAGATTTAGACTAGATATAAGAAAGAATTTTTTACAACGAGGGTGGTGAAACACTTGAACAGGTTGCCCGGAGAGGTGGTAGATGCCCCATCCCTGGAAACATTCAAGGTCATGTTGGATGGGGCTCTGAGCAACCTGATCTAGTTGAATATGTCCCTGGTCACTGCAGGGGGATTGGACTAGACGTCCTTTACATGTTCCTTCCAACTCAAACCATTCTATGGTTCTATGATACTAAGACTACCATAAAATTGTTCGAAAGGTGGAATTTTTCACATGGAATGTAAAATCAATGAACCATTCATAAATAAGCAAGTGTCTTCAGGACATGTATTAGTGAGCTTCTGCTTTTCTTGGGAAGCTGAAGGCACTTAACCTTCAGTGTTACGTTTCTTTTGAGGTATGCACTAATAATCAATGCTACTGTCCCTCTCTGTCACAGTTTATTGACAATTTAGTATCACTCACCCGTCCCTTCACTTGCAGCCCTCCCTACAGCTCTGCAGCAGGATTCATTGCCTACTAGATCTCTACTCCTTTTTCTGTAGGCCTTTAACTCCAAGCAGCATACTCCAGTTGGCAACGTATTCCTTCAGTCAGGACATGAATGAAAACACATTCCTTCTTGCTGAAACACAGTTGCAGAATCGTTGTCTCCTTAGACTACCTTCTAAAATCTGTTCCAGAACTGTAGATCCTCACTTTGGCAACTTCCATCATCAGTAATTTGAAGGTCTAAAGAGCTAAAATATTTATTTGCTTAAATCTTGATGACAGATGAGCACATCTTTGATGGGCAGATCAAAAGATCTGCAGAAAACATTCATCAGTTCCACTTAATTTTAGCCTGAATCAAGTAAGTTTAATTAACAATATAACAACTGACTATGGGAGCAGAAGTATGATTTATAATGTCAGGAAAGAAGACAAGACTTTAAGAGAGTAAATTTAATGGTACCCCATAAATTAAGACTGTAGCAGAAGTGTTAGTTGTATTTTACAGAAGTTACAGCTAGTTCAACAGCTAGTTCAACAAAACATTTGATACTGTTTCCTGCAACTTTCTCCTAGACAATCTGACAAGATACCGACTGCACTGATGGTCTGTGAGATGAGTAGGAAATTGGCTAACGGGTCGCACTCAGAGAGTGGCGATCAATGGTTTTTACTCTGGCAGCCTGTCACAAGTGGGTCCCTCAGCGATCGATACCACGCTCCATGATGTTCAACATCTTAATAAATGATCTGGATGATGGAATTGAAAGCACTCTCACCAAATTTGCTGATGACATTAAACTGAGTGGACATTTCGGAAGGGAGAGATATCTTACAGACACACATGGGCAGGCTGGAAGAGTGGGCTATCAAGGGCAGTATGAAGTTTAACAAAGACAAGTGAGAAGTCCTGCACAAACAGCCCAGTACAGGCTAGGATCTGTGTGGTTAGGGAGCAGACTTGCTGAAAGGGTCCTGGGAGTCCTGGTAGACAAAAAGCTGAAGATGAATCAGCAGTGTGTTGCTGCAGCAACAAAGGCGAATCGGATCCTGGGCTGCATTCACAGGGACATTACTAGCAGAGATAGAGATGTGATCATCCCACTCTACTCAGCACTTGTCAGGTCATGCCTGGAGTACTGTGTCCAGTTCTGGTCCCCACAATTCAAAAAAAAAGACAAGGACAGACTGGAGAGGGTCCAAAAGAGGGACATGAAGATGATCGAAGGGCTGGAGAACTTGACCTCTGTGGAAAGACTGAAGGTGTTAAGACTTTTCTCTCTGGAGGAGAGAAGGCTCAGGGGGACCTCATCACAGTATTCCAGTACTTAAAGGGTGGCTTCAAAGAGGATGTAGGCTTTCTCTTCACAAGGAACCACACAGGGAAGACAAGGGGCGACAGGTACATGTTGAACAAGGAGAGGTTTTATCTCAATATAGGAAAAGAATTTATTTGTTTATTTTTACAGTGAGAACAATCATTCACTGGAACAACCTCCCCAGGGGTGTGGTAGAGGGGTGTGGTAGAGTCCTCATCACTGTAGGTTTTCAAGATGTGACTGGACAGGATGCTAGATAATCTCTTCTAGGCTCCGTTTCCCATGAAATGTTGGACCAGAGGATCTTTCGATGTCTTTTCTAACCTGGGCTGTTATATGATTCTATGATATTACGTGCAGAATTAGGAGTCCCTGAAAACATGTGTAATTTGTCACAGTATCAGTAAATAAGAAATGATTGTTCAATGATACAAGAATAATATTTTTCTTAAGAGGACAGTTAAGAAATCTTAGTTGATTAACTTATTGTTGATATAAATACTTACTCTCCAGCAATTGTGACAGGACAGTCTAGAGTATATCATAGTTACAACACATGACATTTATGTACCACATTATTGCAATTCATTTGTAAGATACCTAATTTCCTCTCCCCACCCAAATATATTCCCATTTCCCTTTCTGTCTATAGCCTAAGAAAGAAATTATCTGAACTAACCGCATGAGTGTAGGTATTAAGTAGGTATTGAACAGATACTTTAGGTTAAGACATAATTCTCATTCTTTTATCTTTTTATTGGATATCTAGATTACATTTTCTGACCTTGGAGCAGTTATCAAACCTTGACCCTTTCAAACTAACTAGTGTTTTGAAGTCTCTTGACCAGGAACTTCTTTTGACCTTCCATTGACTTTTTTCCATTCTTTAAAATAAACTGCAAGTATTGTCTTCACAACTTCTAGATACTGCCCCAAACTATCTGTTTTGATTTAAAATGCACTTGAGGAGGAGGTTTCAATCTTGTGACTCAACATTCCCTTTAAAAAATAATACTTGCCTTATTTATAGTTCTATTTTATCAGATTCAGGCTGTATGTTGTGTGACCCTCAAGTTTTCATAGAAAATAACTTTCTTACTTATATTTCCTCAAAAAAAAACCCCAACTATTTAGAAATCTGTACAACTGGCAAATATGAAATATTGTAGAAACCTGTCATGTAAAAATACAAAGCACTGTTTCTCATTCAATTTGTTTCAATTGAACACAGTGAAATAAGCCACCATACAGAAAACTCCTTTAACAGAAAAAAAGCATCACAGACAGCAGTACAGCAAAAAATCCTCTCACCAATATGTAGGTACATTTCTTTCTTACTTTATACACTTACACTTATTGTCTAGAGGATGTTCTAAAGCAATGACATTTTAAGTCATAAGCAACCTCAGGCAAACTGAATAAAATAAGTAGTATGGAAACAAGACAACTTAGGCCAACTGTATACCAGAGAAATTGTGATAGTGCAAGTGATGTCAATAGTCAATTACATAATTTAGGCAGAAATAGTGATTAAAACAAAAAGAAAGAAATGTAAACAATATTTTGAAATGAGTTTATAAGGTTTAACATCATACAGGCTTCACAATATTAAAGAACTAAGCTCCAGTTTTGCAAAAATTATGTATGTGTGCACCTTCTCAACATATGAATAATCCCAATGGAGTTCATTTTGGGTTTAGAGAACTGGGGTTTGGCCATGGGCCTCCCTCTTTCATATTACTTCTGTGAAAACTTCCAACTAGCCAATGATTTGCTGAGAGTCGTCTTTGAAAAACAGTAAACATTTACTTGACTGGTTTTAGCTGGGATAGAGTTAATTTTCTTCATAGTAACTGGTATGAGGCTATGTTTTGAATTTGTGCTGAGAATAATGTTGATAACACACTGATGTTTTGGTTGTTGCCAAGAAATGCTTACATTAAGCGAAGGATATTTTTCAGGTTCTCACACTGTCCCTCTCCTCCCAGCCAAGAAGCTGGGAGGAGAGACAGCCAGGACAGCTGACCCAAACTAGCTAAAGGGATATTCCATACCATAGGACGCCATGCTCAGTATATAAACAGGGGCAAGTTGGCTGGGAGGGGGGATCACTGCCCGGGGACTAGCTGGGCATCGGTCAGAGAGTGGTGAGAAATTGCATTGTGCATCACTTGTCTTCCTTGGATTTTATTTCTCTTTTTGTTACTTTCCTTTTCATACTATTATTATTATAATTATTATCAATAATTATTATTAATTATTATTAATTATTATTATTATTATTAACAATATTTTCAATTATTAAACTGTTCTTATTTCAACTCACAAGTTTTACTTTTTTTTAATTCTGCTCCCCATCCCTCAGGGTGGGAGGAGGGGAATGAGAGAGCAGCTGTGTGGTGCTTAGTTACCAGTTGGATTTAAACTATGACACTTGCTCACATTTTCTTTCCAGGTATAAGAAAGCAACTACCTACATTTGCTAAGTCAAGATACAAGTGCATTTTTAAAGAACTATAACGGATCATAAGTTGTTTTAACAAATACATTCTTACCTTTACTTGATAATCTGTTCCAGTTTTCAATCAAGTTTATAATATGAGTAAACATTAAGCAGGGACAGAATTTCTGTAAGCAAGCTCTCTCCTTTCCTCAAAAAAGAAATTAACAAACAAACAAACAAACAAACAACTCTGAACAGATGAATAATGAGTCTTGAAGCAAAATATACATATCCAAGAAATGTGTTTTTTCTTCGTTGGGTATTAGCCTATGCAGCCAATTTTTGTGTGATATAAACCACATCAAATTACAATAGTTTGTGTAACAATTGACTTGGGGCTTGAAGAGGTTAACCTGGGTCAATTCTCCATGAAAAGTCTTACTTTCTGAACTCTGGGTTGTTTATTTTCAGTTATTTTATTTCACATTGAAAGTGAATCAGAAACACAGGTATACAAACTATTTCCATATATGGGGGGGGGGGGGGGGGTATATTCTGAATTAATAGAGTACCAGATAAAGTAATGAGTGCTTCATTTAAGAAAGAAAGTGACCATAGCTGAAGCTAATAAGATATTGCAGTTCTAATTGCACTTCTGTTTCAAACCATATGATAATCTGAATGAACAGCTCTATAAAGACAAATCCTTAGAGCTTATCTCAATGAGTAATACCATATAATGTCAATAACTTCCATTTCTGATTGTATTATAGCAAATAAAACCAGAAAATGAGCAGTGATTAAACTTTAATTAGTTAGAAACCAACAACTAAGTTTTGTTTTAGCTAAATATTTGTTAAATTTTTCACTTTCCATGTCACACTTATGCCCTTGTCTTTTTGCCTTTTGTTCTTCCCATTTTCTTTAACATTTTCTCCCAAAGCAAGACTCTCATCTGTTCTTCCTTCTTTTTCCCCCTATGGTTTCCAGATTATGTTGATGTTTTTTAATATTATACTTTTTATATTTTTCTTGTAAAAAGTTATAATTGGATCAACATTTGCATCTACGAGATAATGAAATAATGAAAAAATTATCCTGAGAAAGTTAGCAAGGAATGGTAACATAGTCTCTCATTTGCTTCCATTAGGGAAAAGTTCTTTAGAGCTCTTTAGAGCGGAGTTAAATTGATGGAAAGGCAGCACGTCTCTGTGGTAAGTTTTAGCCATAGTGATTATTTCACATCTTGTATTCACATACTAAGAAACAGACCTCATGGAAATCCCATGCGACAAGAAGGCAGATACCCCGGGTTCCAAAATTCTGCTTTGCATCAGTCACTCGCTACTTCTGAGAACCAAGGCCTAATTAGTCTTCCTTGATTTTACATCTGCCAATGCATCGTGTACACCCAGATTCATCCAAGGGCAGAGTCATCCTTCTCTCTCCTGGTCCTTTCAGTACTTAAAATATTGTTACAAGTCACTGAACATAGCAGAATAGGAAATGCTGGTCCTGGGAACTACACCAGGAATTTTAAGTCTCAGTAAGCATATTTCTAAAAAGCCATTGGATGAATGCTTGTTTCTGTGATGTGGGGGATTTTTTTTTGAATATTACTTCATAGTTATTCACAATTGTTTTAAACTGGGCAGCAGTTAAGCAGATGACAGATGTTCTCTATTAACCCTTTCCTTCCCTAAAGGGGAGAAGGAAAAGAGAAAAGGGACAGAGACTTACAGGCTGGAAAATTAAAACAGTTTTATTAAACAATAACAATGACAATGAAAAGAGTATAATAAATAACGAACTATATACAAAACCACTACTGAGCTCCCCCTGATGAAGATCACGCCACTGCTGACACTGCAGGGCAGGCGCTGGGGAGTCCTGAACCAGATATGGCAGCACATGGGAACTGAATTCATGAGTGAGGGCAGAAGGGTGGGCAGAGTCCTCCTCGGATGCCAGCCATAGGGGAAGAGAGTGTGACCCTAGTGGTCCCTCATCTTTAAACTGAATATCACATGGGTGGGATAGAATACCCTGTTGATCAGGTTTTGGGTCACCTGTCCTGTCCACTCCTTCCCGCAGGTGTGACACTTTTATGGTCCTTTCCTCTGTGGAACAGAGAGACCCAACAGGGACCCTAGTTTCCATGGCAACAAGCATGTGTAGTCTACTTCAGAAAGTTCAGTCACTTAAAAGAAACTTAACTGAAAAGTCTGTCCTAGTCCAAACCAGGACATGTTTTCAGTCTTTAACTGCACACACTATCGCTTTTCATTTCTGGAGATATATGAAGAACCCCTAGGAAAAGGAGACAGAAATGATTATGTAGTACTCTCAATATTTCAAATGTCAAGAGAAAGAAGAAAAGTTTGAATGTATTATTATGTCTTGCTAGTGGACTTGAACTCTCCTCCAGACATTACAGCGTAAGAAAGTGAAGAGTTTAACTCACCTTGCCAATGCTTCTCAAGCCTTGTAAGTAAAGGTAAAGATCAGAGACACTAAGATCTCAATTTTCTTCTCCCACTAATTGAAGCAGGGTTACTATTAATTAAGAAAATTACAGTCAAATTATAAATTATTTGCCACCTTCTTCTTATGCCTTAGAAAGATTGTTTCCTAACTTGCAGAGAGCAAAATCATTATTCTTTCATTTGTGTTTGTATCTCTTAGGCATCTACAAAACCAAAAACATAAAAAAGGGTATGTTACTTCTAAAAAAATGTTCTCTGAACACTTTTTACTGAGATTTTTCAGTGTGAGCCTGTGGTTTCTGATAAGATTTTTCAAATACAATATAATACCTTGTGAAAGCATATTCAGTTTTAGGAATGTCTTTTTTCACTTAATTTGTAAACTATCAGACTATTCCAAGAGAAAGTTTAAGAAAGAAATCCTACTGTTACTGAAAAAGTCTGACTTCAAAAAATGGTGCAGTTTGTGGAACCTCTTAGAAAATGTGGGACCTGGTTCTATTAAATTGCTTCTTTTTGAAAAACAAGATTGAAAACACACATCACCTGCTAAATCCTTTATGATAGGGGAAATGACAAAAAAAATAACCCCACAAACAAAAAAAATGGGGAAGAAAATTATCCTGAATAGACTGCCTGGGGCAATGATTGGAGTGGTCAAAGATCTTTAAAACTAAAACTGAGACTATTTGTTCTTTTTCGTTGTGTATGTATATAGACAAGGACTTTTCAAAAGATTAGATACGTTACTCAAAAATATCCTTGAGTTCTCATTTAAGGGATGCAACTCCCAAATATATTCACTACATGCTCCAGTTGAATTCAATAGGAAAAAAAGAAGAAAACCTTCCATAGATTTTTAATGTAACCCAATGAAGTCAATGCAATTCTTTCAAAAATTTTACATAAATATTTTGAATGGTGTGAAAGGATTACTCAGCTTTTAGTTATAGCATAGCGACTACTACAGGCAAATAGATTCTGAAAAAAAACCCACAACGGTCCAGTCAAACAAAAGTGAAGTTGCTGGTTTTGTTCTGTAAAAAGAACAAAGATAAACAAGGTTCTTAATTCACCTCTCGTATTTACATACCTCCATTACTCCTCACCGTAGTTCAAAAAATGTTCTCTCACAGGCCTTAAAACCACAGAAGCTATATATGGGTGAATTGTGTTGTTGATCCAACCCTACTGATTTTAGTTTTGAGTCAAGCATCTCAGAATTGGGCTCTGCATCTTTTTCCATTCTTGAGTCACAGCCTGAAAACCATTGAGTTTTCTAAATTTGTTTCCCTCAAAAATTATGGAAGCTAAAGTTATACTCTCATTAATAATAATGTAAATTTGTAACTAATGGTTTTATGCATTATAGAATTATTTTATTTTGTGTTCTTAATATATTCTGTGAATTTACAATTGGCAGTAATGAACTTATGATTCAAAATGAAAAACTAATATAAATACACATAATTGCCATCAGTCTGGTAATTAACAGCTCTAATTTCAATAAACCATGAGAAAAAGGGAGGACCTCATTTCACAGTTTTAACTCTGTCCTAAGAAAAAATGTGAGAAAAGAGGTTTCACTTGGTTATCCATGTAGAGATTCACTGGTTGTATCTCATTAAAATTCTAAAGAATTTGAGAGAAACCAGGTAAAATTGATGTTTTAGGAAAATATCTCTGAAGTAATTCTAGCCTACTGAGTTCTGACACAAAGACATTGCATTTTGAGGGACAATTCATCTGTAAGTCAAATACTGTTAGGGGTCTGATTTTTTGAATGGATAAAGCTTGTTGAACATTTCAGTCTATGTTTGTGAAACAATAATACAGCTACAATTACTTTAGATCCTTAGGCCTGTAAATTATAAAAAGAACCATGCATGCACCTGAGCAGCAACGCTTTAAGAAAGCTGCTTGAAAGCTCTTATCGCAGGCTTTTGAGACAAGTGTTTGAACCCTGTGAAAGGCTCAGCTTGATATCAGTACTCTATCAAGTTTTTTGGATATGGCTCTCTTCCCTAGTAGGGAAAAGTACTTTGACAATTGCTTAAGTCTTAGCAAATACTTAAATTAAAAAGGCTTCAGCATGCTCCCTGAATAAGGATGCTTTCCTGAATTGCAGTTGTCAAGCTCAGTCATTTAGAAACTTCACTTTTTCCTTCTTTCTTTTTCTTGTTGCTTTCAACCAGGATTAAATTCCACTTGGTGAATGTTGTTAATAAAAGACTAAGCACTCTTAATAATGTATATTGGTAATAAATAATATCCTCGTTCATTCTTTCAGACACAGTATGATAATGACTGTTTTAAAGGAAGAAGAGGCTGCCAGTTTTGAGGAGAGCAATGAGGTTGAAAAGGATAGGAAAAAGCTTTAAAAATTATTTTATACAATTGATATTTTTTTTGAATGTGAATTATTATTTGAGAGTAGAAAGGTAATGAGTTTCACAAGACTAAAATCTTATCTAATTTGAGGATTACCTATTGCCAACAAAACCCAGAATCCAACAATTAATTGAGAACAAGTAAAAGAAAATTAATTTCACTAATTAAGTCATTTACTTCTAAATTTCTAATAACTTTAAAAATATTACTATGTATACTTGAAGAACAGAAATATGTTACATCTGAGACAAAAAAAAACATATTTGCAGTTGATTTCTAAAAGCTGTCCACACAAAGCTTTGGACTCTCCCAATCCATTTATATTTTGTATTTTCCCATGTCTACATATTTTATTTTTAATCCAATTTTTTTGGAAGAGTTAATCAGAATAATTGCCATCAACTTTTAATTGCCCAAAGAAAAAATGAATATTATAAAACTATAATTTTTTTTAAATCTACATCCATTATCTGGATATAAATTGAAATATGGTACTAAGAGAAAAATGGACTGTGCATAAGTCAATCATTTTGTTTAGCCATAAAATAAGTGGGTAAACATGGGATTGTTTCAAGACAGAAAAAAACCCACAGTTCTTCTCTAGAATAACTTTTTAAAAGTGCAAGGTAATTATTTTTCCTAAAAAAAATATTGAATAATGAAAATTTTGAATAGTCTTATGAAAATTCCTGAAATATTTTAGTCCTCTAAAATTTTCAGGTTCAGTAAAAAATATTTTTTTTAGAAGTGTGATTTCTTAAATTACTTTTTTTTCAGCGAAGTAAACACTGATGAAGGTAAAAAAGTGATGCTTGTTCAGTGGTTCTGACAAATCATGTGATCCATACTTGATTATCAGATTAAATGAGTCATTCATTGTGATCCACTGAGAGACTCACAGCTTTAGTTATACAAGTTTAAAGACTTCTTCTACTAGTTAAAATGTCAAGGCTGTAAATTTTCCCAGCTTCCATCATTCTCCCAAATATTGTTATTTACACACACATATATTTATATTTATATTTTACCAACTTTTTGTCTTGTTCCATGAGAAATAAAACATAGTCCTACATCATTTTTTAAACAAACTCCAAGAACTTCAACAGGAACAACAAAAATGCCTCACTTTATTTTGAACGCTTAACTACTTTCAGTACCATGGGAGTTCATTTCAGGTTAGAATGTATTTCCAAAGGGATGACTGCAGTGTTCAGAATATGCTGAAACAGAAAGAAGAAATCCTATTATGTCAGCCAAAGAGAAGGAGCTATGGAAAGTGTACTTCATTTCTGGTGTTTTTGTTTCTTTGTTTGTTTTTGCTGTTGTTGCTATTCTTTTGTTTAAGTCAGACAGACAGAGGAGGCACTTCCCCCACTTTTAGGAAATAAGTGTTTGCTTCTCTTACCCACCATATTTTATCACCTCCTGTGCATGTTCTTGCTATCTCATCCCAAATGTAATTTGGAAACACTCAATCAATGAAATAATTGGGCCTGTATTTCCATGATAAGAGTAAAATAAAGCCCTTGTAGCTGAGACAGTTAAAAAGATAAGTTATTTGTTCAAACAGTTTTGGAAAGATTTCAGGATGGTGACTTAAAGCATTCGTTTTTCTTCTTGAAATCAAATTTTACTTTTCTCTGTAAGAAAAGCTTCTAGTGGCGGTTCCAACCTAACAATTAGAAAGGTTAATTTTAGTTTTTGTGGTATTTCCTATTTTCTCATCTAAATGGTTTTTGTTGTCGATAATTCATGTGCTATATCCAAAGTTGTATACCCGTCAACACATGCTTTCAAAGCAGTTTACCCATAGGAAAAAAAATAACTACAAGGCTCCTCTGCATGAAAATGACCTCTTCCTTTCATAAAACAAATTTCATTCTTTTTGATATTGTTATTGTCTCAAGCCCAAACTTGTAAGAGAGATCACTCCATTGCAGTGAAATATTTCCTTCAAGTAAGCTGCAATAGACTGACACAGTTTTTGCTTCATGGCTGTGTTTGCAGTTTTATAATATCAGGCCAGCAAAAAGTGGCCTAATAGCAATCTTACCTGGGCTTCTATAATCACCTCAGCACAGAGGATCTTAATGAGAAATAGCTATTTCTAAATTAACAAAAACAAAACTCTTGACTCTTACCTTTAAGAAAGAGCAACACATAACTTTAACCATGGAGTAGCAGAATGGGATCATTCCCTCCTGAGCTTTTCTGAATGCTCCACAAACAACTGAGGGTCTGGCCTTGAACATGGAAGAATCTGGGTTATAAGACGGGGCCAGTTATTTGAAACTTTTGGAAGGTTTTTAGCTTCTTGAACTAGTAATGACAGTTTATGCCTAATCACTATTTATGCCCAAGTTAGCAAATTTAGTGATCAGTAAGCACACAGTGAAATCATGCAATGAGGTTTATTTTGCCAGAAGGGCAGCAATAAACTGTCAGAAAGGAAATATGTTCCCAAAGATGGACATACCAGTGAGACCTAGAGAACTGCTGATCAATAGGATAACTGCCTTATTATCTGAGATATTACTGAATAGACCTCATTCATTACTTCTGTTAAATAAGACTGTTTGACAGATGAGTTTTAGTCTGCTGTGTCTTGAAATACAGAAGTCACATTTGGACATCTTCTTGGGGATATGTCTCCTTAGAAACAAATAACAAGAGAAACATAAAACTGACAGAGTAAAAAAAAATACTGCTAGCTCCACACAAAATAAGCTGACTCTTTTTTTTTTTCTGACTGTCAAGAGTAGAAAGATTAGTACATAAAATCTTGTATTGGAAGAAAAGACATCAAATCCATTATACATTTTTTATGATCAGCAACTCTGTCCTTATGTATGTGGTATAGTTGACATTTTCTTAAAATGCAATTTGCTGAACAGAATCTATTCCCAACCAAGTTTCTTGCTAAATTCCATTTAGTTAGCTTAT
The DNA here is from genome assembly GCF_013368605.1 of Nyctibius grandis. Taxonomy (NCBI): domain Eukaryota; kingdom Metazoa; phylum Chordata; class Aves; order Nyctibiiformes; family Nyctibiidae; genus Nyctibius; species Nyctibius grandis. Next base: position 14,105,243 of record NC_090659.1, on the reverse strand, counting down.
CCCATAATTTGCAGAAAGGAAAAATAAACTAAAGAAGAGGGAAAGTGGTTTTATGGAAATTATCATGATTTTTTTTTTGTTTCCTAATAATATTATGCATTGCACTTTAGTAAGCACGAAAAACATCTGATCATGCAAAATAACTTTCTTCTTGGAATGTGGGTTTTTTTCCAGAATACAGAAACAAATAGTTTCAGTACTGAAATAAAATTACTGCATTATTTAATAACGGTTCATTAGACCATCACTCATCAGAGTGACCACTTAGTGAATAACCTAAAGAAACTAAAAGGAATGTTGACAGAGAAAAGACAGAGGGACATTCCTTTTTTATTACCTGATAGTCATGTAGTCATCCTTTGGATTGAAAGGTCTTTTTCCTAGCACTAAGCCTAATTGTGATTTTTTAGGAGGCAAAGTGATTTAAGAAGAGGAAGTAAGTATACCTTACATGGCATGTGACAAGGAACAAAAAAATTCTCACTTGAAAGGGAAAAGGATCTTTAAAAGTAAAAAATACAATTTCTGTTATGAACAGTGGCTAAAATTTTGGCTATGAAACAAATTTTATTTTTTATAAAAATTATAGCAAATTCAACGGAAACAGAAAGTATTAGACCAGTGAGTCTACAACCTTAAGTAGACCCATAGTAGAAACACTAGTGATGGAAATGTCTCTATCGTGTAATGATCTATCCTCCTTGATCTTGAAAGACAGTGTATTTTCTTCATCAATAAGTTGTGAATTCAAATACTAAAGTTTAAAAAAGCAACGACATTTAGTTTTCTGCACCTGACATCTAGATTTTTTAGGTTTTCGGTGTTTGTTTATTTTTTCCCGCTTGTAAAATGTCCATTTCTTTCTTCTGCCTGTTGTACAAAGGCCTTTTATTTATCTATATTCCAATTTTAATTTTAAACTGTGGATAGTAGCCACTTTTCTTCAGTGTTACTGACTAGCATTTGACATTTTCTTCCTTAGACTAATTCATCTCTAAGAGTTAAACAAAGAACACAGGCTTCTGTAAGTTTTTTTCCCTCAGAGCCAGTTCTAGCAAGTGGCTTATGTTGCATTTTAATAATTATACAACAGGAATCAAAATGATTATTTAAAAGCTGGAAGATAGCTACAATAAATAACAATAAAGAACAACTCAATTTTCATCAGGACTCTAAGAGTACTCTTACATGATTAGTAAGGATAGATAGTCAGGAAGTCATATCTATGTAATAAAGTAAAATGCATTGTGCAATAAGAATGTTGTGATTCTTTTCTCTATTTTCTCCCTGTAAATGTGAAGCTGGGATTGCAACTTAGCAGTTGTACTCTAAGAGAAAGTGGATGGCAGAGATTCCAGGCTTGATTCCCTCAGAAGTCTGCCATACAAAGGTTAGATGTAGAACAGGGGATGGTAGTATGACTCTGCAGGTGTTATTTCTCTGTAAGGCATCTTTACATATGCTGGCCAGGTAACAGGTGCTCCAAAATTACAATTTCTTCCAAGAAAAAATATACTCTTTCCTAGGCTGATACAGATATCAAAAAGTAGTCATCATAGATCTAGAGAGGTTACCTAGATATTTTCTGATATCTTTTATCAAAAAAATTGCAGTCATTGCCACATTAATGTTAGGTTTTATGTTAGTCCTAAAATAATTTTTATTACTTTATTCTAAAATAAAGCCCATTCTGAACTGTGTCTGAATGGCCAGACATAAATTGGTATTTCACTTTACTACGATACTATAATGTATTACTTTATTCGAGGTAACATATTTTCTCTGATAGTTATTTACAACTCAGAAATCATTGCTTCATGAAAGATTTCTTGGACAACTAGAATATTTTAATTAGCAAGGTTATTAATAGTAGCATATAATATGAAAACTGATAGAAGTCCATAGATGAAAATATATGTTTTGATTATGGTTTTGATTTTTTTAAGGTTGAAAAGTAAACTACTTTAGGAATAGCAAGTTGAAAAGGAAGTTGCAGAATAAGTCATGAGGAAGTAGTGATCATTAATAGTAATCAGGATTTTTTTACTTAAAAATACTATTTTTTTAGAAGATACAATAATATATGAAAAGACAACCCTGCTACACTGAATGGAATATATCAAACAGGAACTAAGAAAACACAGAAAAGGGAAACTGAAAATGTTATCACATTTGTCAATTTGGCAGTCGTTCTCAATAGATTTCATACCATCTTTTGCAGACCATTATAAGGATAATATTAAGTCTTATCAACTCACAAAAAAAGGCATTAAGATGAGTAAGTATTGCATGTATTGCATGAAAATTTACCAGGTACAAATTATTGAAAATGAACAGCGAAATCCTTGTGTTGTCTACAAAAAGGAAGATGACTTACTACAGACCCTGAAGACTTGGGTGAAAGTGGAGAAAGTAGACTCTCACCTGTGGAGAAAGGTTTCTGTACCAGAGCTGTGAAACACTGAAGACAAAATGGGGAGATATGAACTGCCAGGATTCCTATGTACCTCTTTTGTGAGATGATGAGAGACTTCACCCTCAAGGTTTCTCAGTTTTGTAACTTCCATAATCATTATAAATTAAAATTTTAGAAGGCATGTAGGGAATATGGCACTCCACTGCTATTGACTGTCAACAGCATCTAAGCTCTTTAAAAACCTCCATGCACTCACTATTCTGTAGCTAATGGAAAACAGCAATAAATACGCATGCTGAGATTTCTTTTTTCTTCCATTTTAAGAGATTGCCTAAGCATATTTTGTGAACTGCATATACTCCTTTAGGCTGCACTGTTACTGTTTCATTGAAGTTGAAGGAATCTGCCCTGTTTAATGTAAGAAACATGTACAAGTCAGGAAGACAGTGAGGAGAAATTGTTCCAATTTATGTTTTCCACTGTTTATTTAAAAAAAACCCCAAAACTCTTATTTCCCATTGGAAAGCCACAGTCTGTTTTATGGTACTTCGTTCTTTTGTTTTCGAAGTTGTCTTGAGGACACATTGCACTGTGACAACTCTAATTAAGTTGTATTTCTTGTACTCTGCCACGCAGTATTAGAGAAGATAATACAATGTGACTCCAACAACCTGAGAAAATGTCACAATGAGATAGAGCTCAGGAGATCACACAAATATTCTCTCCAAAATTTAAAAAGACTTCTGCATAAAATATACTTTTCCCCAAAACTTTACTAAGTTTAAGACCTACTCTCTATTCACTGTCAATTATGTTAATATTGTAAAAAACAACATGTAACTGTACTGCCAGGAAATGAAATGCATGTAATCAAAATCCTCTTCCTGTTGCTCTGACTCAACAATGAAGTGTTCCAGAACAAAATCTCACATACTGAAGGTAATCTCATACATTAATATCCTACCCTGGAGTTCCTAGGAAGTAATATAAAGGCTTTTCCAGGTGTGTAAAAGCACACATCTGCGATGCAAGTAACAGATGTGGAACAAAAGGGAAATCTTGTTTTAAACAACGTGGGACTTCTTGGATCTCAATGTAAAAAAGCAGTACTATACATATTTCAACATTTTTTTCAATGCCTGTAATCTTGCAAATATGCATAACTTAATCTAGCTTGTGTATTTTTCAGGAAAAGAGATGTGCAGTCTATGTGCAATTTAATTTCCATCTGGATCTACTGCATATAAATAAATATTTTGTTCAAATAAATATTAATATAAACCCCCAAAACAGCATAGAAGAGATGGAAGATTTTTCCCTGAGAAGCTTTTCAGACAGGTAAGTGAAAATATCTTTGGAAAGTTTGGCCAGGAAGAAGCAACATTTAATTTCATATTAGTGTGCTGAAAAATTACATATAACTAAAGGATGTTTTCTTTGAGTTTTTTAAACTTTCTTACAGTTCATTTAAGAGACTGTAACAATGACAGACACCACAATAAAACATAGGTAGGGTTGCTTGCATGAATTATATTGTTATGGATGTATATTTATGCAGCTATTTTCCCCCATTAATGTTTCAGTGAGAAAGTCATGCTTGAGATGGTAGAAAATTAGCTTCAAATTGAACCTACGCTGAATATGTTAGCTATTGGTGGGTTTAATAAGATTTGAGAGAAATAATCTGTGATATTCCAGAGTTAAAAAGTAATTTGAGCCAGTGGAAAACTTTCTTCTAAGAGCTGTCAAGCTAACACATCCATTCTGGCAGCATCGAGTCCATTGTACTGCTTCTATATATAACTAATGTTAGTGAGTTAGAAAAACATATTTTTTGGCAATCAGATTCATACCAACTTCAGGGGACAACCACGTGATACTAATACATTGTTGAATACCAAATAATATCCAGCTGAATGAAACTTATACCTCAAAGCTAAAAAACAATAAAACACAACCTAGAGTTGTCAAGTCACAATAATGAGGAAAACATTAGAGATATGTGGTCTTCAAACTAAAGACTCTTCTAGGGAATATCTTAAAACTTTATTACAGTACACAGATTGAAAATTACCTGGAAAAATAAAGCAGTATGCCACAACTTTGTCTACAAAATGGTGTGAATCATGACTGAAGAGTCCCTGAGGAAACAAGTGACCTTTGTAGCCCAAATATCATAATGTCAGGTAAACAAACTTGCTCCACTAGCAGTTTCTGGAAAGACACACTGTATTTGTAAGAGCTCATGCTCTGGTTATGTGGCACCCAGATCTAAACATACTGCATAAATCAGCATGCACATCTCAAACCAGAATGGGTTTATATAGGAATATTTTATGTGTTTGATTTGGATACAATAATAAGTATTCAGTTTATATCATGTAGAAAATCTGGTATTTTTCTAAGATCAAATTTTTCAATGAAAGAGTGTTCTCTTTTAATCTTATTATTAACTTTAAGCATTCGAGTGAGTGCCACAGAGAGTAGCAAGACCACTCACATCAGTAAAGATAAACACACAGCTTAGTTTGCGATTATCTGTAATGTAACTTCACTGGAATATTAAAACATCATTTTCATCTTTTCATACAATAAGAAATAAATTGGCTTCCTCCATGCAGCTTATATAAAGTCACTAGTCTAAAAACCTCTTTACAGAAGCCAACAAAATAGGTCAAAATTATCCTTTTAAAGAAAATAATCAGTACTTGAAATCTGAACCTAAAAACATACTTCAGCTGATTTTGAAATATACTTTATCAAATTAAATAGATGTTTCATAACAAAACCCCTTTTCCACAGATGAGCATCGTGAATATTATTGTTCTAAACCGCATCCGTGTCTAGCACACTTACTCCGCCTTTTTATATATATGTATTGTCTTTGGCTGTAAGTCTTCAGCAGTTGTAGAAAATTGTATATGTTCAGCCAGTATTTCCTCAACAATTTCTCAAGTATCTAGTACCGATGTAACTTCAGTTTGGCTTTTGCAATAGGATTTCATATTTAATCTTTTTCTTCTATACAGTTCATACATGTGGTTAATAAACTTCTATACTTTTCATGACACTGGTTTAAAGAAAAAAAAGTTATTTCAACAATTTCTTATAAAGGGGAAATGGCTAGTTAATTGCATTTTTCGTCACAAACTCCCTGATGATTCCAAAATGATTTGGAAGTTCTCAATGTCTTCCTATCTACTTTGAAATTTGAAAAAATCCTTACAGATTACAGTATGAATGCCTTCTACTTAACCATGTTGTGCATTCTAGTTGGTAATTCCTTGTACTTCACACATACAATTCTTTCTTTGATGCTAGAATTTCTCATTTTCATCTTTTATTTTGAAAATGAAATGTTTTTATGTTGTGTGTGGGAAAAATAAATAAAAAAGGTCAGAGAGAATTAAGCATTGATAAACTACTGTTTTGACTGACATTTCATTCAGTGACTTCAGAGAAGCCTAAGGCTATCAACAAAAGGTCATCAAACCAGAAGAATTGCAAATACATTAAATAATTTTTTTTCAAAAGGCTACTATTATTGTGTCTATTTCCATTCAATAGATGTTTCATATTAAGTATTTTCTTGTGAAAAAAGCCAAGGGATTTATAGATTTTAATATAATGGTTTTCCATTAGATTCTAAGTGGCAAGGGGTGAACTGTTGAACTTAATCTTTCTTTGTTACAGTTACTTAGATAGAGTAGAAAACTATCATTTTAACTATATCTGGTCCCTTACTTTTTGACCTTCTAACTATGTTTTTATGAATAAGCCTTTATATGTCATACTGTATTCTGTAACAACAATTTTTGGCATAAGAATAATAAAAACTCTCTCAGAAAACCAATTGCAACTGCACATCCATTGCTGAGCTTCTTCATTGCATAATATGTAAGGCAGCCCCTAATTTATTTATATATTTATATATTTATTTATTGTAAATTCTGTTAAACTTGTACTTTTTGTATTAACATGCATTCAGAATTATTATATCCTACTTCTTATCCGTTTTCAGTCTTTTTTGAAGCTGTTATATATTTGTAGCTAAAAGAAAATTCTTCTGTAATGTGATGGTGACCAGAACTAATAGTGATGGTCAATGTCTTGTCAATATGAAGATATTCCCTTGTTATTTCTAGTAATTAGAATTTCCTTTTATTAGCCTATTAATTAACCTACAGCTTCTACCAAGGGAAAAATTCTATTCACTTCTCTTGATAGAGAGATAATTTCATCCACAATTTTCCAGTGAGACCTTGAGAAATTTAAGGTAAAGATGAGTGGCAGCTAAAGGGTATGTAAGATAATGTAAAATTTCACATATTATTAACTGATATATTAACATATGTCATTAATTTCATATATCATTAGCTTAATATACTCCACAGTTTTCCCTTTTAAAAAATAATATTACTGAAAAATGCATTTGCTTCTCCTCTTTTCTTTTATCATACTCAAGAAACTATTATCTCTGAGCACAAACATTTTCTAGGCCAGTACTTTGGATGTTATCTTTTCAGATTCTTAGGAGCTGTAACAAGTGAAACCTGAAGTATACAGATTTCGGAAAACAAGAAGTTGGACAGTGACAACTGGTCTCTTTTCTCCATTCTATCTATATGAAACATACACATAAAAGTTACACACATTCACTAATGACATGATTAGAAAATGATATCAAATGATTAAACCTGTGATGGTTATATAATATGATAAATGTAAAGTGTGTATAATTACAGATCGCTTTTAAGAATGATAGTGATTTCAGTAGGCTCATTGGTTTCAGACAAAAAAGTCAAAACTCATAGCTTGCCATGGTTCAACATGTGTATGGATATGTGGTTCGAGACTTCCCAGAACCTGCCCTGTGGCTTCAGAGGTGACGTGGTCATCATTGGGGGAGGTCAGTACTGGTTTTGTATACAGTTCATTATTTATTATACTCTTTCCTTTCTTTGTCATTCTTTATTAAAACTCTTATAACTTTCCAACCCATCTCTGTCCCTTTTCTCTTTTCCTTTCGCCCTGGGGAAGGAGAAGGTTAACAGAGAGCATCTGCCATCTGTTTAACCGCCCGCCCAGCCTTAAATGGCAACAACAGATTAGAGAAACACCACTTAAGAATGAGCACAACTGGTCATGCTTTCAGATAATTCAAGTGGCTACACGCATTCTTGTAGTGCCTTTCAGTCTTGCCTTCTCTCATTATATAACATCCCACACAAAAGAACATGACCAAAAGCTACAATAATTCAGCTATCATCTGGTGTGAGTGTGTAAGGGAATAGTTAATAATATATTCACCTTTTCTGAACGCACTCTAAGAAAGCTTGTGCTAGCCTTTTTACATATTCAGAAAGGACAGATGCAAATGCATTTGAAAGCACAAAGTAAGAAAAAGAAAACCTTTTGGTCCCATCTAAAATATTTGCTGCATACAAGCAATTAGGATGTTGTACAGAGTCTGACTCAAGTGAGTACAGAATACACAGGAAGAACAAGTTTTTACTTTTCTTATGCAGTCTTAACACTATGCATATTCCAAACTTTCACTAGTGAGAAGTCCTACTCATACAGCATATGCAGCAAAAGCACATAATCTGCCAAATCAAAGCCCAAGTCCATCTATTTAAAAAAAATAGATCCCAGTTAGCTGTCAGACACATTATTTAACCGAAATTATCACAGACCTTACTTATGCATCTAGTCTTTGTTTAGGAAAGTAAGTTTTAGTACATAGAAGTGTAAGGGAGTCTAACTTTAAGGCTACACATGGCAAAAAAATTCTGAATGGCTCCAAAATTGCATTAAGACCTGTTAATTTAGCTGCTTTCATGCAGACATTTTTATTACAATAAAATTTCCTTAATGTGTTGTGTTTCAGACACAAAGTCTCTGGTGTTATACAAACAATTGAATAAGTATGAATTATCCTTTTGATTTCAATTGACTAATTTTTCTAAACCTTAGGGTGCATTATTTCATTCTTCATTGGATTTTAAAATATATCTTTTCTGACTGTGTAGATAAAAAACACAAGCATTATCACATTGTTCAAATAAAGGAATAACTTCAATGGTGTCTGAATGCTCTTAATATAATTTGACTTTCACTACATAAAAACCAATTTTTGCCAAACAAGATTACATTTCTTCTAGCGTGCTTTTTGAATGGTAGCAGTTCACTGGTACCACAAAAAATACGCCGCTTAACTTCCAGCGTGCAAACACTATTGGTTTCCTTTCAAAATGGGAGGCGTCTTTGCAGATGAATTTCATTTTTTTCAGTAACGTCCTATTCACTGGGACTTGAACACAGCTGTGTAACAAGTTTGCTAGCTGTCCCACTGGCTATGCAGTCATTAATTCCTGATCTCACAAATGCTGGAAAAACACTCGCTAGCTGATACACTCTAACCGCCCAAGTGCCACACCTAGATAAAAGGAGGTGGAATAAATCCACAGGTGACTGGAGGGCAAGGAATAAGAAGGAATTGCAGCTGGGCTTTACCACAAAATAAGTATTTTTCCCTCCCTCACACTCCAGCCTCTCCCATTGCTCAGTTGCCACCTTTTTAATGACGATAGAATTAACAAACTAACAGGAAAAAAATCCTTGTAACCAACTGCATTTGATACTTAATTAGAAAGATAGAGCAATTATAGGTTTTAGAAACTTTCCTTATTTATATATTTATATATACACTCACAGACACGTGTAATGTATAGTACAGAAGATGCAGTATATTTAAAAAACACCTAACACACATTTGGAGAAATGATGAAATGCCGCTCTCGGGGAAATGAACATTATTTTTTTTCCAGATGTTGCCATGTCTCCCTCCTTCTGTTGTCTGTTAAACTATTTTCCATGTATTTGGCAAGGGTGACTCATCAAACTTTTTTTTCCTGCAGTATTGTGCAGACGCTGCTGACAGTACTATTTTTGGAAAATTTGCTAACGTACATGCTGACCCACTCTTGGACTAAATGCAACACCTCCTACATTTTCTGTACCAAGGCAAGCACTGAACTTACATCTTGTGCAAGAAGAACAGTATACTTTCGGGTTTTTTTTAAAGAACAGTTGTACATAGAATCACAGAATCACAGAATGGTAAGGGTTGGAAGGGACCTCTGGAGATCATCTAGTCCAACCCCTGCCAAAGCAGGTTCACCTAGAGCACGTTGCACAGGGTTGCGTCCAAGTGGGTTTTGAATATTTTAGAGAAGGAGACTCCACAACCTCCCTGGGCAGCCTGTTCCAGTGCTTTGAGTACTCTCAAAGTAAAGAAGTTTTTCCTCATATTCAGATGGAACTTCCCATGTTTCAGTTTGTGCCCATTTCTCCCTGTCCTGTCACTGGGCACCACTGAGAAAAGTCTGGCTTCATCCTATTGACACCTGCCCCTAAGGTATTTGTAAGCATTGATAAGATCCCCTTTCAGTTTTCTCTTCTCCAGACTAAACAGACCGAGGTGTCTCAGCCTTTCCTTGTAAAAGAGATGCTTCAGTCCTATAGTCATCTTTGTAGCCCTCCAGAACTGGACACAGTACTCCAAGTGTGGCCTCACTAGGGCAGTGTAGAGGGGGAGGATAACCTCCCTTGACCTGCTGGCCACACTCTTCTTAATGCACCCCAGGATACCATTGGCCCTCCTGGCCACAAGGGCACATTGCTGGCTCATGGTGAACTTGTCCACCAGGACTCCCAGGTCCTTCTATGCAGAGTTGCTTTCCAGTAGGTCAGCCCCTAACATGTACGGATGCATGGGGTTATTCCTCCCTAGGTGCAGGACCCTACACTTGCCTTTGTTGAACTTCATTAGGTTCCTCTCTGCCCAACTCTCTAGCTTGTCCAGGTCTCGCTGGATGTCAGCACGGCCTTTGTTTGTATTTTGTTTCTCAGTTCTTCTGATGTTATAAATAATTCTTTCTGTTTAATCCTGAAGTGCATTTTTAGGACATTTAGTTTTCTTTAAAGAATAAGATGTGCATAATATTGGTGGGTTTATTGAAAAAAAAAAAGCTGAAGTGACTATTACAGTTGCTTTTTTTCTTATATCCAGAAATTTATAACCTTTGTTTACTCTAATTTCAGTGAACCCTTCCCAATTTCAAGCTTCCAGAAGAGCAGCCTCTAAACGTTAAGAAGAAATTCCTTAAAATACCCTTCTTATGTTCAGCCCTAGTCCTCATTTTAGACAACCAGCTGTGATATCACTGGGATGAGTTTAATCTCATCCATTGCAGCTTTTACACTGAGGACAATGAAGTCTATCTCTGCCCAAACTTTACAGCATTCTGACTCTTTCTGAGTCTTGCATCTGCATTGTGCTACATGCAGCAGAATATATGTGTTAAGCCTGGCCATGCAGCACACCACAAGGGTCCAGACACGAACCAGGAGCACATGGTACCTGTACTGTAGCCTTCAGGCAGGGGTGTTACTCCAGCAAGTAACAGGGCACTAGAGTCACTGTTGATCTCACCTAATTTTGTTTGTAAGAGGACACATAATGAACACCTCATTCAGTGATCTCGTATCCACTTACAAAGGTCATTAACCTGCCCTATTTTAGTTACCTTAGGATGAAAAGTACCATGCCTCCAAAATACCTTTCCCTCTGCTCCCTTCCCTTCCCACACAACATTTTGCCAAAATGTGACATTTTTAGTAGGGGAATAAACATTGTAACTGGAATCCTAAACAGTTTATTCTCTGCTTTAGCAGGAAAGTTCAAGAGTCTTCATATTATGTTTATATACATAACCTGTAAAAGAATTTTCAAATATTTTAAAATACTTCTCAGAAGTGTTTTAAGCTGACATTTCTTCTATTCATGAAGAAAGTAAGAAGAGGATCAATTTAGATGTCTGCTGCACCTTTGTTATCATACAAAGTGCCTACCAACGATCCTACCACATACAAAACATACGATAGTACATAATTTCCGATCTCATTCATTATCGTGTTTATGAAGATAGTCTAGATATTTGAGCAGATTGGAAACAATTTGTAACAATATTTTATTTTTTTAAAAAATTCTATATTTTCTATGAAATGTTTCCATGTATCTTTTCCAGTGCATTTTATCAATACAATCAACTAAAGAGTCTAACATACTGTCGGGGTCATCCTCCTTATTTTTTTTATCTAGAAGGAAAATCCAGTTATATAGATTGATGTCTGAATGCCTAGGCCTGGTATAATCAAGCAGTAGCAACCACAGGAGCATGAATTTTATTGAGATATGAACTCTGAAGCTTTATTATGAGCCAGTCATCACCAGTGGGTGATAAAATGCAGGTAACTCGGGTAAGTCAAGCAGATCTTAAATTTAATTTTGTCAAGGTAGGGGATATCAGCTTGGCTTCAGTACAAAAGGGAGGATGAACCAGTTGCAATCTAGCCTCATTGATCTTTCAGCTCTTCATTCAGACTTAGCCTCTTTTCCATTCTGATTCTTGCTGTACTTCCTCTGGCCAAAGCATAAAGTTAAATTAATGCATACAAAGTTATATTATACAAGGTAATACACTGACTGCTTTGCAGACTGAAAAATCATCTTGTTCAGTGAAGAAGGAAAATGCCGAACTGTTCACAAGGTCAGTATTGGCTCCCCCGCTTTGTCTCAACATTGAGAAGGAAGGCTGTGGCAGTGAGGAGGATAACCTAATTGCCTCATGTACTAACTGCTATGTATGTTGAGAACACCGAAGAGGAAAGAAGAGGCAAAATTATGTAGTGCCATGCTTTGTTTCTCTAGGATCAAGACAATCCCTGTATTATATTTGCTGTTGAAGTAGTCAACTGATATGTGACTTCAGGTGACTTAACTTCAACTAGGTACTGGGTTAGAAACAAAAAAAAAAGATCAAGTGAGACTGGTTGTTGACAGTTTTGGCTGTCAATACTGAACTGAGCCTTCAGTACTGTATATTTGCTCGCTAAACAAATAGTAGTAAGTCATCATGAAAAAAGAAAAGTTTAGCTCTTACCTCTACACCTTTTCCTGGATAGTTTTAGTTTTCTAGTTCAATAGCAGAGCACACTGAGTCAGGCATCAACTCTAGCACTCAGCTTGCCCCCTGACTGAACAAATACCAACAACAGTGAACACTAGGTAGGTTTCAATGGCTTACACAGGGTTGTTATCATGTTAAGCTAAAAGTTTTGTTTATAACACTGTATTAATTAGTTTTTGTTTGGGTTTTTTTGTATGTTTGTTTGTTTTTTAAAGATACCATTCAGATGACAGGTGTGTATATTTGATCAAATTTATTTTAGAGTCATGACTGTTTAAATTTTAAATGTTTTTAAAACTTTTAAACACATTTTCCTTTTATCTTCTTTTATTGATTCTTCTTTCATTTTTTTGCTTTGTTCTGTTCCTCTCTTGAGATTTTATGATAAACAGGAATACAAGACTACAGACAACTAAGGGGCCTAACCTACTCTAAAAACTGTTAAGTATTGGAAATTGAACTAAATATTAGTACAGAGGTAAACCATAGATCAATTATTTGAGATAAATATGGCATTTTAAAAAGCATAACATCACTGGGTCTTTAATAAGACACATTACAGGACATGAAATCAGTTAAAAGCTTTGCAGAGGCATTCTCAGGTATTTCATTGTAGTAATGAAATATCTTCATTAACTCAGAAGTTCTCCCATTTAGCTACACAAAATGAGTGGCTTAATCCAACATAAAAGGGGCGTTATTAGAAGACAATTCTATTTTCTGTCTACTTACATGTTTGGAGTAAAAGCTATATGTATGCACATATATGTGTGTGCATATATATGTGTGTGTGAATATATATTTACATAGCACAAATTATATATGATGAAGAAAACCTATGATTTAGCTGAGATGTGACTAAAACTCTTTCTGATTTTGATAATGATATAATCACTTTCTGAAATCAGATGCATAATTTAGACCCTGGACTACATTTTGTCAGTAAGTTGATTTCATTAGAATTTAAAAAAAAAAGTTTCTTCTCATGAACAACATCACTGATGGCTAGAAACATACAACAACACTAAAAACAGGATATTCTCATATAACCACGTGGCTCAGTGAGCTGGGTTTTAAGATCCTTGGTTACAATAAATTATCATGACTCCACTGGTTTCATCTCAGCTATTTTTGTGCTAACTAAAAATGTTTCAGCAATATTGTAAGACATGACAAAATTTTGAGAGTCAGTAAAACAGCACTAGTAAGTATATACATACACAGATGGATCAAAAACTGTCACAAAGAACAGATTTAAGACTATGCTGTCCTTGCAATCATGAAAAACACTTTAAAAATGTAGGAACTGCTACTAGTAGTTATCACAGAGTTCTGTATAAGCATTATAACATGTGGCTGAATACATTGATTTTCATCCTTAGCATACTTTAGAAGTAAACTTTTAAGATGTAGATTCCTACCTGTGGCTCTACCCACCTTATCAATATCAACATCAACAAATAAGAACAAAGAGCCTTCTTACAGCAAAAGCCTAAACAAGTTGGATGGTCTGTAATCCAGAAACACCTTTTTTTCTTCATTGGCTGAACTAGAATGAGACACACAGAATTAGAGCTTTAAAGTTAATGTGATGAATTAATAAATGAATGAAACCAGCTCAGATTTTCTTCGAACTTCATTCAGAAGACAGAACTGAATTATGGTTTTATATTCTCTGTAATTGTTGCAGCCACTGAGTCTCGCATACAGAGGTGGCCCTGCCTGAGTTAGGGTCCTCATGGATAAGCCCTTCAGAAGCCAGGAGGCTTATATACTGTAAGAAACTTAGATTACAGCTGATTTTAAGTCACTGCAGGAAGACAGTTAAGCTTAGATTCTGAGGATTTAGATACAATACTTTTGTGTTTAAGTTGGGAATTTGATCCCAAATACCAACCTCAAGAATTTGTTGGATCATTGTGGACAAAGCAGTCTAACACAGGGAATTTAAAGTCATTTCCTTAATGACCAATTAAAATAAACTTTTGATTACTGATGTGGCTGTTGAGGGGAAAAAAAATGAAAAAAAAAGACAACAAATAATTAAACATACACTTAGGGAAACACATTTTCCTCCCCTTCCAAGGTTCAACTCCAGTTCAATAACTCTCCTTCCTCCTTTCTAGGGTCATCTTCCCTTGTTTTTGTTGAGGGTTGTACACAGTCTCTCCCAATCCCTTTGGTTACACATCTGGTAGTGCAGGACATTGAGGTTAGTAATTGTTTACTTCTGCCACTCCCTGCTTTGTACTTGTTTTCTTTCACTGCTCTGTGTTTCTTATTTGTTCCCTTTGTACCAACATGGGCTCTTCCATGGGCCATCATCTGTCACAGGTAACCCTGAGCCAGTGTGGGCTCGTCTATCGTCCACTATCCCTTTGGGGGTACCCCCACACCAGTGTGGATTCCTCTGTGGGCTACAATCCCTTTGAGACATCCCCACCCCAGCATGGACTCCTCTGTGGTCCACAGTCCATTCAGGATGATCCGTGTCCTGGTGTGGTCTCTTCCATGGGCCATAATCCCTGAGAGTTACCTCATCTGTCATGAAGCACCTCCTTCCAGGAGTGCATCTCCAGCCATACCCCTAAGAGTATGCCTTTACATGTGTCGTCTCCACCCTTTTCCTCACACACATCTTGCATGCCTTCTCAGCTGTCTCCCTTTGTATGTCCTTCTGTTCTCTCATGTGTGCATAGCAAACAAAGAAGGGTGAGCATATCTAGGGTGAGCCTATCTTATGTGAACTGACTGAAAGAGCTTGGCTTGTTTAGTCTAGCAAAACATGAGATAAGAGGGTAGATGATCATTCTCTATAAGTACATCTTACAAACACAAGAGAGAGGGAAGGGCTATTAAAGCTAAAAGACAATATCAGTGCTAGAACAAAGATATGTAATTTGGCCTGAAAATTGCACTGTAAATTAGAAGATGATTTCTAACTATGAGAAAATGAAGTTGTGAAACAGCACCTAAAAGGAAGAGTAAAAAAAACTGCAGACATGGATTAGCCCTAATAAAGGGAGATGTGAGTATATGAACAAGATTATGTCA
This sequence comes from Nyctibius grandis, assembly GCF_013368605.1. NCBI lineage: Eukaryota > Metazoa > Chordata > Aves > Nyctibiiformes > Nyctibiidae > Nyctibius > Nyctibius grandis. Next base: position 14,089,739 of record NC_090659.1, on the reverse strand, counting down.
TGAGTAACTCACAGCACCAGATAATTGGACTTGATGGTCAAGGAAAACACTTTCTGATCAATTTCTTTTTCTGTTCTTGTTTTTTTTTTTGTGGGCTGTTTGTTTGTTTGTTTGGATTTTTTTTCAATATCTTAAGGCTTGACAAGCCTGTTGGGAGTAAATTGACCAGTCATAATCAGGTCTCTTTGGTACTTGTTTCCAATATAAATGCACTTTTCCTCCAGCTTACTGTATAATGAAGGAACTCTCCAAAATGGAACACTTGCAATAAAAAAAAAATGAATCTTCACCTCAGCTGATGACAGTGGAGTTCATCTGGGACATGGAAGACATCAGCCACTATTATATGGCACCTATTGTTAAATTTCACATCTCACTTTAAATAGGTAGAAGAGGTAGAAATTTATTTCAGAGTTGTTCTTGATCTTGCTGTAAGTTTTAGCCCTTGAATTAATCTTTTTGATGTTGAAATGTGTTCTGATCTCCTGTAAGCACACAAATCTAATTACTTATGTGATGAAGGGCATATTACCCATTCTTTGATGCTTCCTTTGTCTGTAATAATGCACAAAAATGATGGACACTGGCAGACCTAGCAATGCAATGTAATGTGCAATTAGTCTTAAAACTGAGCTAATTATGTACCCTTCATGTATTAGATTACATCATAAGTATCAATTCAATTTTGGAGATCTTCTGTAAGACAATAATATTCTGTTTTGTGAGAATCTTAAAATACCATTTCACACAGTCACTGTGATTTGCTGAGGGCATTTGTTTCATCTGTTCTAGATTTCATTTTTCAGAAAATATTTGGAAAAAACAAGGGTTTATAGGCTAAACTGTCAATAAACTTTCAGTCTTCAGTACAACAAGAGAATTCAATACTAAATCAGTCAGTAAATCGAAGACATATACTGTTTCCCATGACCTCTCTCCCTCTTCTCCTCCACCCTATACTGAAAAACTGCACATTTGATGGGATTTCTCATATGACAGCAGCTCCTGTTGCATGATAGCTGCTCTGAAAGCTAAATTCCAGCTATATCTAAGGCCTGTCTTCAGAAGTTCCAAAATCTATATAAATGAGGACTAGATAATGAGATGACCTGAGGAAAAAATGGTATTAAGTGAGAGTAGACGCATATCCTTTCTGCAGCACTAAGAGCAATCTTTCAAAATAAGCTGTTTTGCATTGTCTGTTCAATTGTATATTTATCTCCTTCCCAGAAATATGTGATTTCTGCTAACAGATGAGAGGTCTCTACCACTTGAACATCGACTGTTCTTGTTACTGACCCATAGCGAATATTCTCTGAGTGCCCAGTGAGCTTCTTTAGTCCAAAGGAATTTTTATGTCTACATTTACAGTGGTATTTCACAAAATAAAATGTTTGTATTTGATTGGTTTAAAAAGAAACCGCACACCACTACTGCTGTTTCAGCCATGTCTACGATGTGGGCAAGGGTAAACACAAGTAAATTAAGTTTAACACATCTGTTTTTAACATCATGTAATTTCCCCCATTCAAAATGATAGGTTATACTATTTATTTATCTATATTTATCTTCAGCACCACACCACTGAATTGTGCTGAAGTAAAAATTCAAGATCTAGCCAGAGACTAATAATGGTTGTAATTGCATCTGAAAAGTACTGTTCATTACCATCTGAAAATATTAATTCATCCATGTTGCACACTGTTAGAACTTGCACTGTGAAAAGGAATTAGTAAAATTGCCTCAACTATAGAACAGGACAAAGTTCTAACGTAAGAGAGTTTCTAAAAATAGGAAAAAGATAAAGTTTCTAGAAAGGAAATATAGATTTTGCTACTCCTGCAAGTTACTTTATTTTGATAGACAGGGGTCTTTCTGTCCACACAGATTTCTTCTGCATGTTTGCCAGCAGTTATCAGCTCATATTGTTCATTAATGGCAGTATAAAACAAAGCCCTGTGTCATTTTAGGACCATCAAATCATGCATAGTGAGATTTACTGCTAGGATATTAAAGTCTTTTATTCTATGTTGTAAACCTCTCCTCCCCTTTGTAGGCCTGTGTATAACTCAGATAAAATACTGACATATATTGGGACCAGTACTATTTAATATCTTCATGAATGACATAGACAGTGGAATCGAGTACACCCTCAGCAAGTTTGCAGACAACACCAAGCTGAGTGGTGAGGTTGACAAGCCTGAAGGATGGGATGCCATCCAGAGGGACCTGGACAAGCTTAAAAGTGGGTCTGTGTGAAACTCATGAGGTTCAACAAGGCCAAGTGCAAGGTGCTGCTTGGGTTGGGGCAACCCCTGGTATCAATACAGATTGGGGGATGAAGGGATTGAGAGCATCGCTGAGGAGAAGGACTTGGGGGTACTGGTGGACGAAAAGATGGACGTGAGCCAACAATGTGCACTTGCAGCCCGGAAAGCCAACCGTATCCTTGGCTGCATCAAAAGATGCATGACCAGCAGGTCGAGGGAGGTGATTCTCCCCCTCTGCTCCACTCTCGTGAGACCCCACCTGGACTACTGCATTCAGCTCTGGCCCCCAACATAAGAAAGACATGGAGCTGTTGGAACAACTCCAGAGGAGGGCCATGAAGATGATGAGAGAGCTGGAGCAGCTCTCCTATGAAGACAGGCTGAGAGAGTTGGGGTTGCTCAGCCTGGAGAAGAGAAGGCTCTGGGGAGACTTTATTGTGGCCTTTCAGTACTTAAAGGGAGCTTATAAGAAAGATAAGGACAAACTTTTTAGTAGGACCTGTAGTGATAGCACAAGGGGTAATGGTTTTAAACTATAAGAGGGTAGATTTATACTAGATAAAAGGAAGAAATTTTTTACAATGAGGGTGGTGAAACACTGGAACAGGTTGCCCAGAGAGCTGGTAGATGTCCCATCCCTGGAAACATTCACAGTCAGGTTGCACGGGCCTCTGAGCAACCTGATCTAGTTTAAGGTGTCCCTGGTCACTGCAGGGGGGGTTCAACTAGATGATCATTAAAGGTCCCTTCCAACCAAAACTATTCCATGATTCTACGATTCTAGTAAAAGTGACAAATTTAATGGTCAGTTGAAGCCGAAAGATAAGAATAACTATATTTAATGAGTATGACAGGTAACACAGTAAAATTGACTTTTTAGAGATTCATGTAATCATTGAAAATCTTAGTTAATCAATGTGTCTGAGACACACAAAACAAAGCCAGAAGGCTTTGCCAACGATTTATATTGTCCAGCTGCATTGTGGCACACAGTGAGAGACATTAAAAAATTACTAATGTTGGACTGTAAGTCAAAAAAAGGAATACTATACCCAGCATACCTTTCGTCACATAAAAATGTGCAAATCCATAGACCACAGGCAAGGCACGTAAAGCCACATTTTGTCAGTAACAGAAAAGCTTAATTTGTGTGATGACTAACAAGGAAACAAAATTCCTAGACATGGACAGTATTAACTCTCTCATTAATAAAGTTGGAACAAAAACACTCATATCAGCCAACAAAGACGTCCAAAACCTTGCTATTACATATACCACTTTGACATTTTCAAGACCAGACAGAGATGCTATACTGAGGACAAAAAGAAAGATCAAGGAAAATTCTAGCAGAGCAAAATACTAATTAAAAAAGAAGAGCAGGGAAACAAAAAAAAAGAAGAAAAAAAACATAATAAAAGCATTGTTGTCAACCTGTTCTACCTACCTAATTAGAAAACTTAAATCAATAAACTGATAACTTCCCACAACTTTCTGCAATGCAAGAAAACATTTTAAAGGCACCAGACTACATAGCTACCATTATGCTTATGTCTACTGATAAATTATCTGGACTTCATATCTTTCCACACTAAGTTCTTTCAGAACTGTTAAACCCTACACATACTTATGGTGACACTTGAGGAAAGCGTCTGCTGGAACATGGAGAAGGAAGAATATCTACCAAGTCTCTTACCTTATTAAAAATATAAGTAGAACTTGAATATTGAAACATGAAATTTAAGACCAAGAGCATTAAATTCAGCTATAACCTCTGACTCAAAACTCAACCAAATCACACAGAGCATTGGCCCAATAAGAACTAATAAAAAAAATGAGGTGACAGTGGCTGAAAATAAATCTGTTCAAAACAAGCATCTTACTTCTAAAAATATAGTGTATTAAAGAAACAGTGGCTATTTTAATGAGAGAAATCTTAACCTACTTAATAATTATATTTTAAGAAATGTTAAATGTCTCTGAATTAGCTAAAGAAACTAATAATTAGATATTTTCCCTAGTGTAAAGAACTACGAAATGGTTGCTCTGGGCAGTGAATCTGTTTGCACATTAGAGAAATTCCAAGTACTGCTTTGCTTTAATTTTTTCATTAAAATCACCAAATAAATTGTGTGAAACTTTTCAGAGAGAATTTGTAACAAGTTTAGTTGATTGTAGTTACTGTTTGAAAGATAGAAAATGTTAAAGAGAAGAATGAAAAGAATTATTTAGATAGAGTTTTGTAAAATATTCAGAAAGCACAATTTAAAATCCTGTTAATTTAATGCTCAGTTAGATTTCTTTTTGAAAAATCCAGGAATGTATATGTATTTTATTGACCAAAAATACAACTGCGAAGTATTAAAACAAGTCCATGGAAGTCAATAAAGCTAAAGTGAATTTCACAGTTAAGGGATTCCCTCTTCCTACAGAACAAAGAAATATACTCTGCAGCAAATTAGAGAAGACATGAGATCAAAATTATGCCAATTTAGTGTGAAAAAATGTTGGCACAGTAACAGAGGGGCAAGTCATATCTTCTCCCACAGAAATTTACTAGTAGCTTCTAAAGGAAAGAAGGGACTGTACCCAGCACACCTTTTGTCACATAAAAATGTGCAATTTTTTCCCCTCACTCAATAATTCTAGAATTATTCAACTCCTGAGTTTTGAAATGAACTTGAAAGATATCTGATGGATAGGATCTGTCTTTTCATCTTACCTCTGCCTTGAAATCTTATCTCAAAACTCTGTCTCAGAGGTTCCATCCTGGAGCAAAACTCTGTATAGGCCTCTATAGAAAAACAAGTACAGCATCACTAGTCATTGAAATATACACAAAATTGTTTTTCCTGGTTAAATAATCCACCTTTCCCGTAGCAGTAAGCATCAATGATAAGATATCAGGCCTTTATAGAGAACAGACAATCAATGAGTTAACATCACTTTGGGAAGGAGGAGAAGAATATGCTGTATTATCTTTATTTTTGGAAACTTTATCAATTAATTCCCTAGTCCCTGCAAATAATTTCAATTTACAAAAAAGTTAAGTTTTTAATGTTTTTATACGTAGTTTCCGTTGAAGAGAAACATACTCCAGCTAATGTATCTCCCCCTGAAAATTCTTCTGGTTTTTCACCTGGAAAGAAAACAAACAAAATCCTTAGGAACATACCTTGCAAAGAGCTGCTTGAGATCTTGTGCCTACCCTATGCCTGACCTACACTCTCTCTTGGAAGTCTGATGCTGTTACAAGCACCCAACAGGTTTGGCATCCTTCTTGGAAGAAGATAATTTAAACTTCAACTTAATGGTTTCATTCAGCAAGAGATCAACCTTTAAGATTCATGGTTTAGAAAGCTTATTTAGTTTCTAGCCAATAAATCATCTACAGGTGCCACTTAGAAAGCCTTATTTTAGGCTTTAGAAAGTCTTTGATCACTGATACTTGATATTAATTGCTCCTTGATATCCAGTCACTCTTTACCTACTAACAACTTAAGTTATATCTTTTCTAGATTGTTACTAAAAGCTCTCTATACTTGTAATTACTGTGAAATACTTTAGCAAAAAAAAAAAGTTGATTTCCAACACATGTAAATATCTATGTCTTCATCTATTTCAGGCTTAGAAAACTACTTCAAACAGTAAAGCTAAATTCACAGCTGTCAGCAAAGGAACTGTTCTGAACAGATTTCTAAAACAAGTAGCAGATCTATCTAGCCTCACATTTGAGCTACAGAACTCATTTTAAAAAAGGCAAGATAATAATTTAGAGCTTTGTCTTTTGTCTAAAATATTCTGTATATAATTCTCACTGCACTTGATATGGAAATGAAATGACAAATCTTTGTATATTCATTCTTAAAACTGTTTTATGCCCAATCTCTTACATTATTTTAGACTCAAAAATAGTACAAGCAGACGTAACAACCAACATCAAAACAACTCATTTACTGTGTTAAATTTAAATCTAACTATAAAAATTAGAAAAAAAATTATTGCATACTCAATAATGCTCCTTCCAAAGTTTCACATTTTTCAATAGTACCATTCATGATATGCCCCTAATGCTTTAGAGCATTTTCTATAATGATATGATTTAAAATACACACTTTTAATGACATAGGTGTACTTTCAGCTGATAAAGATGAACATAGATGAATCTTTATATAGGAAGGAGATTAGAAAAGGGGGAACACTGCTAGAAGAACAAGTCTATTACAGATATTATAGCGCTCTCCTCCAAAAGCAAACAAAATGATCCACACATATATACTGAAACTGTTTTTCCTTTTCTACAAGTAATCTGCACCACTGAGTAATTCAATTGAGAAATGGTTACTTTGGGATGCTTAATAGCATTCAACCATAATTTCATGGTATAACATGAGACTTAGCTATCTGAAGGGTAGAAGACCTTATATTTTCAACTAAAAAGGAGAAAAAAAGAAAGGGGGTGAGCACGGGGATGGAGCAGTATAAGAAGAAAGGGAACCTTGAATAGAGCTTTCTATTACAGTTGCATTCTTCTATCTGTGATAAAAATGCAGAAAAGGAGAGCAATGCTAACAAAAAACAATGCTTAGGGATTAGACCATGTATTATTTGTCCCATTTAAGTAAAAACCATTATGCAGAATGATTACACAGGAGAGTGCTGAGCTGATATTTTGTGAAATGTGAGTGAATAATTCACTCAAAAAAGAAGTGAAATCTTCCCCAAAGGGAAATTTAATACCTTCGAGTTCTCATGATTTGCTGTTTTTTATAGGCAAAAAGTCATGCTCATTGAATGCTTTCTTTTTGTAAACTGCTAGACCTATCACCAGTTTCACTCTAAGTGACTAAACCTGTATTTATTGTGTTCCTTTTGAATTTGACTATTCGGAAGGGAAGATGTTTGAGCCATGAGGAGCAATTACAGTAGCAGCTCTGAACAATCATGTCATGATCTATGATGCACGATGACCATGTTTTTAAACTTGTTTTAAATACATCTATGCTCAGTTGAGATTTTTCACATAAGTGCAGAAGCTGTTTGGAGTAGTACTTGAAGTGCTTGCATTACTGCAGTAATCTGAGATAAGCTCTCATGCGTATGTTGCAAAGGAAACCCTCTTTCCCATAGAGAAACATTTCAAGGAGGAGCACCTGCTGAGAAGTCTCAGAACATGTTTGGATATTTATTTGTAATTACTCATTACAGTTACATCAACTAGGTAAAAGAAATTCTAAGTCCTTTCACTGAAGAAAAAAAAGCATCCAGTTTAAGATACGAAGCATGCCTTACCAGTCTGATGGTTTCCTATGATGAGATACATGACTTGGTATAGGACGACAGAGAATAGTGAACATTGTTTACGGAAGCAAGACCTTAGCGCTGGCTTCTATAATACCATTATAACCCAAATGGACATATACAAACTGGGCAGGTGGACAATATATGAATTTACCTGGACTGTCAGCATCAAAGATTTGCAATCAGCAGTAAAAAAATCCAACTGACAGCCAGTTGCTAGAGATGTCCAGTGCACGTTCTCTAGCTGACAGTACCAAACTGGGATGTACAAGGGCAGGGCTGTTACACTTTGGAACCTTGAAAGACTGAAGAAATGGGTTGACAGGAACCCTGTGAAGTTCAATGAAGAAAGGCAATGTTAAATCCTGCATCTGTAATGGAATAACCCCATGCAACCATACGGGCTGGGTGTCAGCTGGATAGCAGAAAGCTTTGCAGAAGGCCCAGGGTCCCAGTGGACAATCTGAACATAAGATAGCAGTATTCTTTTGTGGCAAGGAAGGACAAGGGCATATTAGACCAGTGCTGCTAATGCTAGCATGAGTGTAGCCAGCAGGTCCAGGGAAATGATTCTTCCACCCTATTCAGTCCTTGTGAAGCCATGTTTGCAGTATTGTGCCCACTTCTGGGCTCTCCAATACATGATAGAAGTGTACATACTGGAACAAGTCCAGTAATCAGGGACTGGATCACATGATGTATGAGGAGAGGCGCAGAGAATTTGGTTTTTTCAGCCTTAAGATGAGGTGGCTCCAGAGAGACCTTATTGCTGTTTATAGAGATTGTTGAGTTTCCATTCTTGGCAATTTTCAAAACTTTCCTAGACATGGCCCTGAGCCACTTGCACTAATTAACCTGCTCTCAGCAGGAGGCTGGACAGGAGGACCTCTGCAAAGGAGGTCGCTTCCAACTTTCATGGCACTGATTCTGTGTCAAAAGAGCAAAACAACACTTCCAGGAAGCAAACTGTGCACAGTGCCGTTTCAGGATTTCATTGAAGTTAAACCAAACAAATTTGCCTGAGAATGTGAAGTTAAAAAGACAAGAACATAGCCAAGAATATATGCAAAACTTTCATTGCCCAGCAACCATTAGATGTATCATATGTTTTATTGACTGACACTCCACATAATTAACTTTCAATTTGCTAGGAAACAAAATGTAAATTTACTGGTAAGCAACAGAAAAATGCCTGAGCCTATTGGGAATGCACCAGGAGTGTCATTACTCGTTAGTGAAAGCAATCTCAACAATAATAAAGAGTTATGGATATTCATGGTGGAATACACAAAGGAAATTTGAGCAAAAAGTAAGACGTTAAGAAGATAAAAGGAGAGGGAAGAAGTTTACAAGAAGCTAAAGTACTTGTGGTAATTTTCACAAGTTAGTCTAGGGCTAAAAAAAAAGAAAAAAAAGTTACATAATCTTATTCATAAATTCCTGTAACTTGTTTCTAATGATTCTAAGAAACAATATGCAATTAAGCATATGCAATAATTTTTTGTTTGGTTGGTTTATTTTTTTTTGTTTTCCGATGTAGTAGTAAGAAGATATGGAAACACATACAGGCATTTAAATTTGTCAATAAAATGGTTATTCTCCCCTCAGCCACATTCATAACATAAGTCAAATCTGTCAGCACTTTAGGAGCATCTTTTGGGCTGTACATGTTTACAGTAACATTCTAGACAGATCCAGTTTTTAAGATCTGTAATTTTAAACCAGAATATTGCCTGCTTTTTTCCAGCGTCTTAGTTCTCTTGCCTCCTTTCCTACAATGAGAAGTACCTTGCTTTGTTCTGCATTACTTCAGTTCTAATCTCAACATAGCATTGACTATTTCTCTAAGAACAGTCTTCTAGCCAAAAATCTTGGAGCTTAATACATCAGTGGCCCAATTACCACAAAAAAAAATGTTGAAACATCCATATTTATGTCACCTGACGACTATGTCTTCCAGCTGGGTTGTTCAGCTGTCATAAAACCTTTGAATAATCTTACACTTGGGAATGTTTTCCAGTAAATCGAATTCCAATGAAATGAGCATGTCAGAGACTTGACAATGTCCAAAAATAATCTTTTGGGAAAGTACTCTTCATCCATACATAGAAATTGGATATTGTTACTTTTTAAAAACTGTGGGGTTTGTTTTGGTTTGGTTTGGTTTGGTTTGGTTTGGTTTGGTTTGGTTTGGTTTGAGAATGGACAGTGACAGCACTATTTCTTATTGCCAAAGGGTACAAGATAGGACTTACCACACAATATGTAGATATGAACTAAAGTGAGCCCAGAAATGATGCTGAAAAACATTTTTCAGAATAATTCAGACTTCTAAATAATTCACTGCTGAGAAAAGCTACCAAGAAAAAACATTTTGTACAGACAATAAACACTTTCAGCTTCCACTCACTTACTATTGTTAGGAGATTATATTAAAAAGTAATTCTTGAAAGTAGAAATTGATAGAAGTTGCTATTTTTTGAAAAGTAACATCCCATTTTCATCCTAATGCCCTCAAAAGAATTTAAGCTTATACACTTGCTTTGAAAATTTAGATATAAGTGGAGCAAAGAATGAATGAAATAAGTTGAATAATTAGCAAAAATTAATCAAAGTAATTTTTAAGGATATTAAGAGGCCATCTCTCACTTGAAAAAATAAAATTCTTGAATCAGAAAAGTTGTAATGAAACATCAGGAAGTGTTGCCTGTGCTTTCTTGCTCATTTTATATTCCTTCAAACCTTCCTATACTGAAACTGTAACTGGATTAATATTGCATTTTCTTAAAAAATTGCAGAAACCGGATTAAACAATCCCTTCACCTCCAATCTTGACTGTCCACTTGCTTCAGTTACAGAGGCCATGGCGTTTTTCTGTCATTTTAGAAGGGGTCCTTTATCTGCTACTCCAAAAAAGGAGCAAATGCTACTCTGTGTGATGAGACTAATTCAACTGAAACTGACATGAGAAAAATCACTGAGACCCCACTTGCCTTAAAGCCCAAATATATCACCTCTCATAAAACAGGTTTCCCAACCTAAGGAGCAAAGATCCATAGCCTTGATTTCCCACATTGCCACTGAAATGGCTAATAGCTACTTTTTAAAGCAAATTCATTTTCTTACAAACCGAATTTAAGTGTCATTCTATTTTCTTATCTGTGGCCTTATGTTTAAAAAGTAATTGCTCTGCTAGCATTTTTAATTAAAATGATGTTATCTATGGTTCTAGATGCATTAAGTACACCATTGATCTCAACCAAATGAAATTTCAATAGATGTCATGTAATACATTTTCCTGTTTTACAAGTTGCACTGTAACTGGTACTACGAAACACAGATGGAATAGGTATCCACCAAGTACTCTCGTATCTAACTCAGATATAGAAAAGTACGTTTGTTTCTTGCGTATTTTTCTAATAAATAACATCTATATTACTTTTCAATATCAGTAGGTTGTAAGTTGATGTCTGAGGTTAAACTCTTGCCCTGGCTGTAAGTTTCATCCTTCTTGCCAGCTGTATGTTCCCACAGGTCATGTGTGCCCAGAATAGAAAATCTGTGATAAGAAGTCAAGATTCTAAGAAAACTTGAATTTTTACATTCTTCAGTCACCATTTCAGTCAGCATTTCAGCCCGAGTTCATTGAGTGTGTCCCTTAATTAAATCAAATGTGAAGTGATGTTAAATTCTTGATTAATAATTAATTAATTAATTAATTACAGGCAACAATAATAAAATTTCTAATGCAAGGTAGTGATCATCATCTTTCGCTCCTAACCAAACTGCAGTTGTTAAAATTAGCATTTATACATTTTCTATTAACTTAACATTCTTAATTCCTTATTTGCCACAGGCTGCTTATATCTAGTGCCTAGATCTGTAGCTGTAAGGAGATCAATACCCAGTATGGCCTTTTTCAAGAAATTGATGTATAACATGATTGACTCAGGACCAGGGATAGCAAGCATCATTTTGCAACTGGTAAATAATCATCTGCAAAGAGATGCATCTACGCTGTGCATTCAGTGTCACAAGAACTAGAAACTATTGTCATAATATCTATTTATGGATTTTTTCCTAAAAACAGTGAAGACCAATCAGTGATTTCACACTGGTAGTAAGTGTTGGTGATGTAAATCATGTTGTAACTCAAAACACTATCAAACACATCCCCAAAACCTTAAAAATATTTTCTTATGACTAGGAAAATAAAAAGAAAAATCAATATAATTTCATTAATTTATGGAATAAATTCCATTAAATTATGGAATAATTATGGAATAAATTCCATTAAATTATGGAATAATTATGGAATTAATAGTGATGGAACCTTATTATCCAAAAACTGATCTAGATGTAGACGTCACATTATATTTTTGCTGTATTCAAGAAGCTTCATAAATCAAAAAAATAGTTTAGTGCTGTCATTTTGAATTATGCCTTTAGCTGTCTTCGAACAGGTACTGTAGTTAAAATCGAAGCTTACATCACTTAAAACAGCTGCCAGCTGTGACAACAATTTTCTTCCCTCCAAATGATCCAAGACAACGTCCTCGCAGCAGAAGCCCATTCCTAAACTCCACTGAAATCAGTGATAGTCTTCTGTCTTGTTCTTCCATGTTTTCAATGAACTCAGCACCTCTTCTATGATTGTGGACAGTCACAAGTTCATGCTTTGTCATTTGGTATTTTCTGTTTTGTCACTGTTTCAGTTTATTACTCCAGTCTAAGGAGAGAATTAGTTCTTTTGTGTGAGAACAGTGATTCTGTGCATAACCATCACATCTGGTTTGTATGGATCCCTAGTGTAGTATCTCTGAGTGGAGGGTAAATGCAAACTAATACAATTAAAACAAATGAACTATCTGTCTGGCACGTATTAGTACAGGCTGAGGCTTGTTTTTTTGTTTGCTTGGTTGGTTAGCTTTTGTTTGTTTTTTTAGTATGTAGCTATAAGCAAAAATTACATTGCTACTATGTTACATGAAGTCCAAAAGAGAAAATTTACAAGTAATATTTATATTAACGTACAAGGAAGCTAAATGTCTTTGAAAAAAACCTTGAATCAGGACCAGCTTTGATGCATAATCTTCCAGAAGTTTTCTATCTATTTACTGTGCTTGAGGTACATTCATTTAATTTCCAAATTCCCATAGCTGCATTTAAAATTATCTTTATTAAAGTATCTCCAATTATATAGATTCCTATATTCAGTCAGTGGTTTCACTCAGCTGCATTTTATTAATTTGGATTAACACCATATGCGGAATTAGAATTCTGTATCTTAATATAATATCTCATAATTGGAATTCTTGAGACCCACAAAGGAAAAAGAAAGCTATATCAAAGTGAACTTTTTTATAATAGTAGCACAAGTATGTTGAAAGACAACATGCTGTATAGCATTTTACCCCACAAAAGATCCTTTAACTAGCAGTGAAAGGAAATTTTCAGCACAGTTATGAGTTAGTAATTAGTTATTTGCACATAATATGAATATGTTAGTAGAAGAATGACTTCTATATATTATTTTGGGTTTAAGTCACATTTTTTTTGTTTAAAAAAATGAAAGAAAATCTCTTCAACATTTAATAATGACTTAATAACTTATACATATAATCTGGCACATGTTCTCTCTCATAAAAAGGCTGAAATCTTTTTATTGATACAGTACAATGCTATATTATATTCTGGGAAATAAAAGCAATTTTTTTTCCAGTTTATAAGTTAACAAGCATCCTATAAAAAGATGTTTCAAAGACAAACTGCCACAGTTCCTTAATGCAATAAATTTAGTGTTTCTTTGTTAGAGGATAAATACTTGCTTTAATAAGTTTTTTAGAGCTCAACTTTGATGTGTTGGGAGAAGAGGGAACCACAAAAAACAAATAGCCATTTACCACACAGGATATATTTCCCTTAAAAACTCCTAGTAAGGTTTTCTTATTTCCTACTTCCCAGTGAGCAGCTTCAAAGAAGTAAAAGTGATTAATACTGCTCTCATCAACTATCCACTCTTAAAGTAGCTGCAGAGAATGTAAATAATAGCAAAAGAAAACAATCACATCTGAAATGGGAGCATGCGTGTTACTGCTGAGTTGTTAATTTAGATTTTACTTAGACTATAACTCTCTCTGGTGCCTAAACCCGAAATGGCTATGAGAATTCATTTATTTGTTTCAAAACAAGATGTGCTTTAAAAACAAAACCCGATATTACTCTTTTTCTTTCTATTTGTTCCTGAGGGTACTGGATCAGAACTACATCTGGATAATGGAGTTTAGAGGTACCAAAATTGCTCTAACCCCATATTGGAATACGGACATTTTTCGGTAGTTGCATGAGACAAGAATAGTGTTACAATAGACTTAAACCTATCCTTCCTCTACCTCTTTTGCCAGTATTAGAAAGATCTGGGCATGTGAAAAGTAAGAAATCCCTAAAAAATGGATGTTTCAAAACAGTTCTGACCACTGACAGCCTTGATCTGTCTTTTAGCATCTGGTCCCATAGCTTATTTTGAAAGTTAAAGATTGTGGGGCATCTGGTGAATACTTCTGTTCTGCGAGTGTGTACTGCTACGGCCCTGGGATTGTACATGGCGATATACCTCACTTTGTGCTGGTGCATGGTATGGAGAACATATTGGAAAGAACAGCATTCAATTTAAAGGGTTTCAGAGCACCACATTTTGCCATGGCACTGCAAGAAAACTGGGTGCGCATATGCATGTATCCCATCAAAAGAGAAAGCAAGAGTGTACACAGGAGGAATGATTGTTGTCTCAACCCTTCCTTCTTGATTCCAGATAGACAGGAAACTAATTAAACCAGAGTGCTTGGCTTAAATTGAAAAAGATTGTTTGCTTGGTGTGGCAGGGTGGAGTTCGCACCTCATTTGCTGTTGAGAAAGTGAGAGCTGGGTCATTCCACCTAGTGAATAAAAGAAGTGTAATGTCCCCCTTTTCACCTGGTTGGAGAGATGAAGGCAGGACGTTCAAGGCCTTGAAGGGCGCAGAAGCTAGGAGTGAAACAGATTTCTCTTTCAAATGAGGAAATTAAACAAGAAATTCCTTCTTTGGGCACCAAGAGGAGGGCTGAGCATTTTCCTATCATATTTCAATGCAATTTTTAGCAAGTTTTGCTATTGCATTCCTAAAAACAGGCATTCAAATAAAATTTTCCTTTGTCTTCCTCATACCTTTACCTTAGAAGCAGATTAAACCAAATTTAAAACATTCAGAATTATTTTTTAAAGCATGTATTTTCTGGTATAATGCTTTCTAAAGTACACCTCAAGGGGAATGGGGGGAGAAGGGAGAGTTTTTTCACCTGACAGTTATATACAGAAGTATAACTTCTCACTCTGGTTAATATTTTAGTCGCCTACATTTACCTCAGAGAGATTTTTATTCTCTCTGTTCTCTAATGTACCAAATACATTCGAAAGTATATTCCTGATTTCCTGTGGTTTTCAACATTTGAAATTTAAACTGAATGCATGTAATTAGAACCAGTACACTTGAGTTCACTGATGTCACTTAAATTCTTTATTGTTGTAGCACTTTTCAGCAAGTTACTATGTGTTTATCATGACATTCCTTTCCTTAAGAAATACTAGGTAATTTAAACACTTGCTTCTTTAAAATAGAGGGGAATTATAATTGTATATTGTCAATAGTAACATGCCTGATGTTTTGAAGAACTGCAACAGATTTTTTTTGAATCAGCCTTCCTTTCTTAAATGTTTTGAAGGCACACGTGTGAAAATTGACAGAATGACAACTCCATATGCAAAAGCTTAGACCTCATATGCAGTATAGTGTTAGATACAGCACATACAAAGCAAGCAGCAAGGTTTTTTTTAATTCTTCTCACCTCTCAGCTCCAGCCTTTATCCAATGCAATAACTATGACCTTCAGCCATTCCAGTTTATGACAACCAAGTAACAGCTTTTAGGCTTCAGAGAAGACAGACAGCCAAATTTCTGAAACCTCTAATGGAGGTTAAGCAGGGCTGACTCGGTGGTTGGGTTTTTTTAGAACACAGGATTTCTTGTTTGGATAAAAAATAACATGCAATGAAGACTGGTATTCTGCCAATTGTTTGACAGAACAATAACATGTAGGCTGCCTCTATAGGGAAATAAATACATGTAAGAGCTCCAGATGTGGTTTCTAGATTCCACTATTATAAAAGATACATGGGAATTGGGCTTAGATGGGTCACAGTATTGTGGAGCCCTCCATTCAAGTCTCACTTTGCCAACATACTTTTTGCCAATACTCTGTTCATGCTATGTATTTGTTCTGTTCTGATCTATTCCAAGGTCTGCACATTTATCTTTCTGTCTAATACTTCATGTACTACTTGATAGCACAATAGACATTACTCTTACATTTGTAGACAGGATTTTTTTTTAATATTAAGACTAGGTTGTTAAATTGTACAATACTGGACTGTGTGTAAAATAATCCCATTGTACATAAGCATAAAGGGTCGTATTTACCTCCTGTTCATACATGTGGGCTGAACAGTACCTAACAGTTAAAATGGTTCTGCACAGAATCTCTGTTTACATGCAGAGGATCTGATTTTTTCCTTAGGTGTAAGACACTGGAGATAAATAGAAAATATAAAATGGAAAAGCCTCCTATAATAATATTTTTTTCCTATGATTTCCCAATATTTTTGCATTGATCCAATGCTATAAGACAGCAAATGAGGGAATGTGCTGTTAATTTCTTATTCTTTCTTATCCATTCCAAGGATGTTTTCTTCTATGGCTTGGCATCATTTGCAATCAACAGTATGACTCACATTTGTTTAAAACTACTTGTCTGTTCATAAGAAAAACAGGTGCATCATCGTACATTTAGTATCGTTTAAATTGCTGGGTATTTATTAAAACTATTAGAAGAATTTTAAAAGGGGAGGAAAATACAAGTCAAATGCAGAACTATTCCTCCATTTAAATTTCCGTCTAACTGCACTTTTAATAAAGAAGGAATACAAATTTTATCTCTGAATAAAACCATAAGACAAGCTAACCTCATGTCATATTTCCACTACTTAACATTAGTAGGGAAGAATAACGTGGAGTTTTGGAGAGGCTGCAAATAATCATGATTTTGTCTCTTTGAAGACCTAACCTTTAATTATCTAAGGTTAGGATCCTTTCTTGCCCTAACAATGAAAGAGAAATAATCTGTCCATTGTGAATGTAGTTCAGTAAGAAGAAAATATTCTACTGCTTCCCTTGCTTATTAAGTATGAGCTGGAAAATCAAGAGGTGAAGCTATAGCAAAAAGCAAAAATATTAATACTTTGACCATTCCTCTTTAAAAATGGTATGACATCTGATTTGTAATTATTTATTTTGAACACAGAAATATTACTTTTTTGTCCTTAAAACCTTAACAGTGATGTTGAACAGCTATACAGTTCATTTTACAATTCAGATATTTACTTCTCTGATCTCTGAATTTTAATCTTAGAACTCTTTCTTTCTATTGAGTTTGAAATCATCAGACCAGGCCCCTGGGATTATCATGAGAAGATTACCTTTCATAAGCAAATCTCCCTTTCGAGGACAGCACAAAGGATGTTATATGTGAAGCTATAGTTATATGTGAAGCTAAAGAATAAATAAAACTTATGAGAAACAAGAACTATGCTGCACAATTGCTTTTATAGGGAAGCATAATAAATTTATATAATGCAATGATACAAAAGGTGTCTCAGTTTTATATAAACTTGAGACTGGATACTTATTATTTCCCTAATCAGTTGAAACATCAGTACTGGAAAGTCTTGATCCCAGATTTATACTACTTCTTACAGTATGGGACAGCCAAATCATGAAACAGAAGTGGGGCAACTGTACTCTGAGATCCACAGTAAAATTTAATGGAAAATAAAACAAAAGCGCAATTGAAAAAAACCTGAAACCTGAGACCTTAAGCCTCTTTAGACCATATTATAAGAAAGGAAGAGGAGGAGGGAAGGTGAAGAAAAAAGCTCTTTGGGTCAAATTTTATATTTCAAAAGCATTTCTCTTACATGAGAACTTAATAGTTGGTACTGGAACGTGAAATACAGATGTGATCCCACTCTTCTATGTCCACATCTAATCTACTCAGAGTGGCACACATATTCCAGGATTCATGATTTAATTTTTCTTCTCACATTCAATATAGTTGTTACATCCAGATCTAACGTAAATCACTTTAGTGTTTCTAATTTTATCCTAGAAATATATTCCTGCATATAGAGGATATAAAGTTCAAAAGAAGAAATATATCTTTAGGAATTCAGTGCATTTTTAAACCGCCAGGGCTTCTGTTTCTCTAATAACTAAATCCAGTATGGAATAGTTAAATTATCAGCTTTGTAGAATAACTGATATTTCTAGATTTATTAAAAGGTTCTACTTTACAAACCTGCTAAACTTGCGAATTCCATTCTCAGAGCTACAGCGTAAATCAATATAACTGTAACTATTTTCAATCACACATTAACTTAACACAATTATTTCATTCTGAATTTGGGAGCACTTAGTATTAATGCAACTGATGAAAAGTGTCACTCTCTCTCTTATAGTGAAAATGTAATTTTAGAAAGAAGTATTGATCCAGTTAAGTCTGAATGGTGAGCAATAATGCCTGTCTAAAATCTTAGCATTTCTTTCATCTCACATTATTAGTGTTGCAAGCTAAAGCTGTTGTTGCTTTGCTTTGCTCAGAGATGGTTTAAATTGAAAGGCTTGGATCTGGATTTCAAGAAACCTGGATTCAGATCTAGATCTCCACATCTGCACAGCTTTCTGGAATTTCTGGTTCTTGCTGTGTTTCACACTTAGTAGGAATTCAGTATTATTTTGGAAGCATCTTAAAATCTAGTTTTGGCCCACATAGTGAGAATGCAAGAAAAACTCTGATAGCAGAATTTTCCCTGCTTAAGAAATAAACTTTCACCAAAACAACTGAAATATTATAAACCTCAAGCCTAGATTTGATAATGTTTACCATTCTAATGCTCGTAATTCATGTCTGATCAAACTAAAATTAACCTAGATATAAATAAGAATTTTTCATAATTCTCATCTAATTGAGTCACATCATACAAGTTATACATAGTTCAAACAATGTCCTAGAGAAAATACTCAGGCTTCCTAATTAAAATTCATTCATCAAACTGATGGGCTGATTTTCCAGGAGCTATTCTTATTCAGCCATTCTCTGGCTGTTGCTCAATCATCCTGTCACAGATAATCCATCCTCAAGACTCATAACAGGTTTTTATTGGCATTCATTTGGGAGAACCTGGCACTTCTGATTTGTAGCCTTGTCGTATGAGTAATGAAGGAATTCTGAACTCATGCAGTAAAGTAATTAGACCATGGTTTCATATGGTACACATACACACACAGTGAGTGGCTGGCTAAGCATTATCTGCATCATCAATTTATGTACAAATAACTGAAATATAGACAAGATAACCTTTATTTTGTATTATACTTATTAGACTATACGTCTTCATAAAAAGTCAGATTGTTAGAAGCATAAATTCAATAATGAAAGATAAGCCTAGCCTAAAAGACCTTCTCTATAACCAAAGACTGATTTCCATATACATCATTTACTCTCAAGTTGTATCTTGCAGTGCTGGTATTTCAAGTGTAAAAAGCAAATATTGTCCACTGAAAACCAGATATTCTTTCCTTATGTGTGAGGTTCATTATCAGGAATGCTACACAATAGTATAGCACAAGATGGGCTAGATATATAAGAATCTAAAAAAGGTGGAACCTTAAAAAAAGTGAGAAGGAATTTTCTGGAGTGCATGACAGCAACTTACTAGCACAAGTAATGAGGGAGCCAACAAGAGCAAGGGCTTTGTTGGACCTGATTCTTATCAACAAGGAAGAACTGGCTGAGGATGCAAAGGCTGGAAGCAGCCTTGGCTGCAGCGATGATGTAATATAGCATCCTGAGAGGAGTAAATCAGGAAACCAGAAGTATTTCAGCCTTGGATTTCAGGAGAGCAGGCCTGTTCAGACCTGCTTGGAAGAACCCCATATGATATGGTCCTGGGGAGAAAAGGGAACAAGGAGATCTGGTTGATTTTCAGAGGTCAGCTATTCTGAGCTCAAGAATGGTCCATCTCAGGAAATCAAGCAAAAGCAGCAGGAGCACTACATGGATAAACCACGAGTGTTTGACCAGACCAGATGGTTGTGCTGATCTTCAGAGGGTCATTGATAGTCTAGAGAAATAGACAGACAAGAACCTCAAGAAGTTTAAAATGCAGTGTTTTGCACCTGGGGAAGAATAACCCTAGGCACCAGTAGAGGCTGAGTGTTCACTGGCTGAAAAGCAGGTTTACAGAAAAGGGCATGGGGCAGGTCCCAGCAAGTTGACCATGAGCCAGCAATGTGCACTTTGGAAAGGAACCAACAGCATCCTGGGCTGAATTAGGTAGAGCCTTGCCAGCAGGTCAAGGGACGTGATCCTTCTCCTCTGCTTAGCCCTGGAGAAACACATCTGGATGCTGGGTCTGGTGCCTAGCTCCTCAGTAAAAGACAGACAGGGATGTGCACTGCAGTAAGCCCAGTGAAGGGCCACAGAGAAGATTAAGGGCTTGAAGCATCTATCTGACTAAGAGAGGCTGAGAGCTGGGACTGTTCAGCCTGGACCAGAGAAGGCTTTCTGGAATTTTATCCATCTGTATAAATACCCGATGACGGGAGTAAAGAAAAGGGAGCCAGTGGTGCCCAATGAGAGCGAAAGAAGTAACAAGCACAAACTGAAACACAGGAAATATAATTTAAAAATAAGGAAGAAACTTTTTTCCTGATAATGTGGTCAAACATTGGAACAGGTTCTGCCCACAGAGGTTGTGGAGTCTCCATCTTTAGAGATATCCAAAACCTGACTTGACACAGCACTAAGCAACCTGCTCCAGCTGACCATGTCACCATCCTACTATTTTAACATAGACATGACCATTTCCTCTTCTACAGGTTGCAGATGAAAAAGAATGAACTGAACTTTCTGGAATATCACAAGGTGATGACTGGAGACGAAAGAACAGCCACCACAACAAACTGGTGAAAAAAATATCAGTATTCTGGAGTTCTGGAGTTTCTTAGAGATAGTACAAGAGTATTAAATGATCATTGGGATGAACTGCCGCAATTTGGTGTGACTGTATGAATATATGAATATGTTGATGGATACCATACTACAGACAATCTCCTAGAGCAACAAGTTAAATGTCAAGCCTATGCATTGACCTAAAATCTTACTCAGAACTTTAAAGTCTTACTCAGTATTTTAAACTGAAAGAGGATAGATTTAGATTAGGTATTAGGAGGAAATTCTTCACTACGGGGGTTGTGGGACACTGGAACTGGTTGTCCAGAGAAATTATTGATGCCCCCTCCATGGAAGTGTTCAAGGCCAGGTTGGATGGGGCTTTGAGCAACTTGGTCTAGTGGAAAGGCGTACCTGCCCGTGGCAGGGGCATTGGAACTAGATGATCTTTAAAGTACCTTCCAACCCAAACCATTCTATGATTCTATGAAATAGAGTATAAAGGCAAAAAGTATTGGAGAATTATTTTAAAAGCTTGCTTATTTGCTTCCTGAAAAAAAGGACAAATGCTAAATAGTAGATTCAAAACTTTATTTTTCTTAATGCTGCTATGACTACTGCATGCATAAAAAAATGGGGTTTTTTTCTCCTTAAGAAGATGGTTAGCAAAAAAGAAGGGTTAACAATATCTAGCAGTCAAGATCACTTTCTTTGTGAGATTTCTATAGAGTAAAATGCATGCGGATTCCTAACAAATTATCCAGGACTTGATAATTTGTCAGAATGCTAGAGATACAGGTTTCATATTTCATGGTAAACATAGTATCTTTAAGACAATCTCTTTGTCTGAAACTCCACCTTAACATCTTTTTTTTTCTTTTTTTTTTTTACCCTTCTCTTCAGTAGTCTCAGAATTTATGAAGAAATGTGACAAACCACAAAAATATAAAACTTCTCTAGCTTACTGGGACAGATGAAGGTCCTTACTTTGATTTTATTTGCACTTCTGTAATTTACCAGTTTACTACTTGATTGATGCATGAGTAGTTCTAGATAAACACTGAATTTTATCAGGACCAAAATCAAATGACGAGGATTTTCTCTAGCCCTAGTTTGGAGAGAAGAGGGAATGAAAGCTATTAACTAAAAGCAATGCCACACTGAACAATTATTACTAAAGACTGATACTACCACCTTGTGTCTGTAGGTCTAAAAGATTTTAACCATATGTTGGCACCACACGTTGCTCAAGTACTTTTGAGTATTAAAAATACTTATACATACTTAAGTAAATTTTCTGATAATTTATATCTTGTAATGTTTCCATATACATGACTTTTGAAAGGGAGAAATATGCAAATGTCTAAACCAAAAAAAATAACTTGTCTGTAACATTAAGTCTGAGGATCCCACAGAGATAAAACATTAGTAGCACTGCTACTCTAAGCCAAAAGAAAGCCAGACACTTTTTGACAAAAGAGAAGAGGAAAGGTGTCAATTACTAAGCATCCATTGTCACATACAAAATACCCCTAAGTACTCACCTGCCTAACAAGCAGGTTTGGCTGGTAAATTACTAGTAATGTGGTTCTTCACCTCTCAGAGGAATATTTTGGGGTTAATCCTGCTTCCAGGGGGGATTCTGAGGACAAACAGTCTTTGTCCAATAGGTCTTACCAAGTTTTGCTTTGGTTTTAAGTATTTCTCCTTTGCTCTGGTTACTTTAACACTATGTGAAGTCTACAGAGATAATATATTAAAACTCATAAAAATGTACTAATATTTATTCATATACTATTATTTAATACAAAGAGTAACATTGGTTGTTGAAGTCAGATAGTTTAGCAAAAGAAACCATGATCTACATTTAAATCTTAATTTCTCAGGATGAGGATTCATTTACTGAGAGTTTTTCCCTCAATCCAAAGAGAAAAAATAATTATGGGACAGAAAGAAATTTGGTAACTGAGTATGGCTGCATATGAATCACAGACATCAGAACAAAATCAGAAAGGATAAATCTGATTAAACAAGTTATATACACTGAAATTCAGATTTCTTTCGGATACTGGTGGCATATCATGTCCTACTCATAATGAGACATATTGTCAGGAGCATTGTTCCCAATTAACAAATCACTAGCTAGTACACTACCTTCAAAATACCCTTAATAACCCTTAGCTAATTTAAAGAACATGAAGTTAGACTATTTTAATTATTGGGCAATTTTACTTATAAGAAAGCAAATTACTTGGAATCTGAAATAGTCTAGCATTTGAATTTCTACTGAATGAATAAATATCATCTTTTAAAGATATAAAACATAAGAAATAAAACAAATTATTCTTACTATAACAATATTGAGAACTGCAACACAAACCTTGTCCTTGCTCCAGCAGCAAAATGGCTGTTACAGTAACAGAATACAGTGGACAACCTACACTTGCATTCAGAAAATGTGAAACCATTTGCAAGCATTTCCTCAGAAGGAAATATTCCTCCTTTCCTCTCTTCTGTCACAAATCTCTCTCCTTTTTTCTGAGCAAGAAAAGCATTTATTTTTAGGAAGATTTATATATGTCTTATGAATTATGTCCTGTTATAGCAGCCTGGGAGAGGTTTCAGCATTTCTCCAAGTATATTCTCACATCAGTCTCTTCCCAGAGTTGGCTGTGTGGGTCAGATATAGGTAGGTGAAAGAAATGTAAGAATAGAGCTGGGCGTGAGTTATGGGAGACTGAAAAACCCAGAGTGTCAGACCTGCTGTTTCTGTGCTGGACTAAGGCTACAGCGAATGCAGGGAGACTGTTTTATCCCAAGGACTGCGTTGGCCTTCAAATGAACAAAGGATAAGGAGAACATAAAATTACTTTAACTTCCCTTTGCCGTATTATCCTGCATCTAGCCATGCCACATATCTTCCTGGAACACCAAATATTACCCCACCTAATAAATTTGACCATTATCTTTTTTAGACACAAGAAAAAAATGCCTCTGAAAACTGGAACTGATCCAGAAATAACAGACTTCATTATGGACTTCTTGCAACTAGCTCTTCTGCAGCGTCTGTAATTTTAAGTCAACATTTCTGTTCCTGAGTATGAACTCTCACACCAGAGAAACTGTGATTGATCCATTGTGGTTTGAAACCATGTATTAATATAGTATAAAATACCAAAAATACACTCATTTTGTAAAATCTGTTACCAGTACCACTAATATAATTTTCAGCTATTTCACAACCTCACAAAACAGCTAAAATTCAGTTTGAATAAGTAAGCAAAGATATTCCTGAGCTGATTTCAACAGTCTGTCTGTAAGCCAAGAGTTGGCAAGAAAAAGATGAAGCTCAGCCATGAGTCAGTCACGTCCAGAATCAGAAGAAAGCATCTCTTGTATCTGGCATTCTGTTAAGTTCTTTAAAAAATTTCAACATTTTTAGTAGTTTTTCTTGTCTTTCATTTCAAATCTTGATTAAATACTGGGCATTGTATAAAAAATTACTCTCAATTAAATGTGCTTTTAAAATCTTTTTACTGATTATGCAAGGCTAGTTCCCTGACTACTTCGTAGTTTTTGCAACCTCCCATTTTCTTTTGATACTTTGGGACTGAAAAATATTAAAACTTTTCTGGTAGATTTACTCCCAAAGTGAATTAATATGATCAGATAAAATAATTTAGGTGACATTTCACAAGAAGAGTACCACTGATATGTCTGAGACTTGGAAGATTTTGCACAAATCTTTTGCCACATTTTTTACCAACTTCAGTCTCAAAAGCAGTACTAATTCTTTTACCTCTTATGTCTGAAGGCCAGGTTTTTTCATTTTGCTTCTCTTTGTTATTGCATCCTTAGAAACCTCCTGCACCTGACTGCAAAGACACACAGATAATAAAACAAGGCGAGATTACCTGAACGGGTAGAGAATGCAAGTCTTGGGAAAGTAAGCAACATTTCAAATTGTATATTTTGAACTGTAAAATGTTTAGATGATGTTTTAGTGAGGTCCATAATTTTATACACCATTTCAAGTTTATCTTTAATGATAATATTAGAGGCATTAATGGCAGGGCAAATCAAAATCAAATAGTTCATCTGGAAAAGTAACTTTGACTCCTGGGTTCTTCTAGTTGCACACTGGTTGCTACATACAGCATTGCAGCTGTCAACTGACAGACTATCATTACACTATGCAAATACCTGTTGGTCTTCAGAGTAGTATACAAGAATCTCTTTTATTTATCAACACCATTGCCTATGCCTATTTGCAGACCATTTTATGCATCCAAAATACATCTTCTTATGCAGGCACAAAACAATTTTTGAAAGCATTTTACTAATTTATATTTTAGCATTCTGAAAAGACAGATTTTTATTCTTTGCCTTCCATTAACAGTTAGGAACTAGTAGAAGTCATTGTATTCCATTAACAATTTCTTACTCGGATATATAGGAGTACAACATTAAACCAGACAGAGTAATTTCTCAGAAACTGAAAGTTTCTTAATGAATTCTCTAAAGGTTATGTCAGTATAAAGAGAAAGAACAGTTATACCATGGTTATCTTCTTTAAAAATCAGTATTTCTCTATTTTATTTGTGTTATCTGCTATTTCTTTTTCTAGATGGAGAACTTCAAAAAATAGAGTACTGTGATAGGGGATCCTTTAAAATTTACTTGTAAGGAACTTTATGTGAAAGGCTGTTAAAAAACTGTAAAAGTCCTCCCCTTGAGAAATTTTCTGCAAGATGCTGAGTAGGGAAAGAGGAGACTAGTCAACCAGAAAACTTAGAAAATCAATAACAGATGAATGAATTTAACAAAACACTTCTGAACAACCTCTTGGAAATATCATCAGGGTTATGCATAGAGTAAATGAAATGCTGGCATTCACAAGAAAAAGAAGACAGTATCCATCCAAAAGATCAGAGAAGCACGTGCAATTCACCTTGCCAAGGCAGACAGAACTCCTTCACTAAAAGGAAAAAGTTTTTCTTAAGATAAACATTTAGCCCAATACAAGATACCAAGAGCTAGCACATCAATCAGGGAAGAAAGAAGGACAAGCAGCAGCCAAAGCCATCAGAGAATTCTGTTTCATATCCTGTGCTGGATATTAATGTACGAGAACTCCATAAACTTTTCAAAATTGAACTGTTTCCTTGCCAAGAAGTTAGTTTACATTGACACTCTAAATGCAAACTATGGTTTTAATCTATAAATATTGATGGTCATTGTAGTTAATGCAAAGGTCAGTGACACTTGTCAGTTAAAAATGTGCTAATTAGGATATAGTTAATATGTCAACTTGCCTTGAACCTGAAAGTAAGTGTGCTAAAGTGGTGTAGCTGACAACAGTATGTTAGCATTTTACAGTATTGTGATGGCATAACTAGACAAAATTTTACATTAGTATGTGAGCAATGTGATCACCACAGTGGGGAGGAGAACGCTTACACCTCCAAGACACCCGAGTAACAAAGTTGCCAGATAGAGGAGAAGGGTGAAAATAAGAAGGACATCCTGCTAAAAGCATTAGAAGGTTGTTTGGCAAGATGTAAGAAAACAAGATAAGCAGTACAGGGAGCAGAGGAGATCCCACTTTTTTTTGTGGGGACAAGGGCAATAGAGTAAAAGCATCAGGCATCAATGCAGAAAACTGGAAGACAAGCCTATTTTTCTTGACTTCTCTCATTGAGGAGCTCTCCAGCCTGATCACCTTGACCTTGGTGACTAAGAAAAAGTAAGGACCCCAGCCATCAGTGCTGACTACAGCATCATCCCCATGATACAGCTATTTTAGAAAATGATAGTCAAATACTAACAGTTTTGTATAGGTAGTGATGATGACATGTAAGAATTAAATGCTAGCAAGAAGAATGCTTTTAATAAATTGATTCAGTAAAGTGGAGTTTTATAGTATAAACTTCCCTGTTTTGTCAGTCTTTCAAACAGTCCCATCACAGTAATCTCTAAAAGATTTATAGACAGACAGACAGAAAGATAGATTCAGTTGCAACATCATGACTCCTCCAAAACTTTTTTTTTAATAATCTGTTAATCCCCAGAAGAAGATCCAATGAAATGCTAAAAATTAAAGGAAATTTCAGGTTGGATAACAAGAAGTGACCTTTACTTAGTACAGTAATTAATATTAAAAATAAAATTTAACTCAAACTCCTTCCTCATTCACATATAAAAAGTTCATTTTACACTGCAAAGTCCTAAGAAATCTACAGTTTCAAATAAAACCTCCAGGAAATCTAGTAATGTTATCTACAAAGAATAAGCGATGATTTCATAGAGATTTCTTTTGTCCCTTTGTCAATTTTATGCAGCAAGCTTGAAAAAGAATTCAACCTCAGCAGAATTCATTCATGATACAGGAATGCGCGCGCTGTGATATTGTGTCCAAACTTTGTGATTTCTATGGGCAATGGTGAAGAAAAGATAAGGTATTTCCAGAAGCTCAGTTCTTACTGTCAAATCATATTTGTGTCCTCCTAATCCTTTTCTGTTAAAGACACTGAAGGATCAGTCAAGTGATGACCTTAGAATTGTTACACACTGGAAGAACAGATGCTTTGAGACTAGTTTTTAAAATTGTTTCCTCTAACAACTTTTTAAATGAGGAGCATTGTGAGGGATGATTCCCTTCAAATTATCTCTTTTTCTTCAGCAAATCATTATAAACTAATCATTAATTGTAAAACTGCATAGTAACATTAGTGTGCTTTTGTTATGTAGAAGAGATACATAATAAAAGAATTGAAATTTTGTGAGATTCACAGCTTTCTAGTATGAAATCTTATGGACATTCTGGTTTTATATCTCAGTGTAGAGGAAAGGAATTTACATGACCAGGTGGAATGTAACTTCAGGGATAAATCACAATATGTCTCTCTAATTGCAGGTCCAGCATGTGTCACTTGTATCCTCACTAAACAATACACGCAAGAAATCACTAGGTTAGTGAATCGAACACAAAGTCAGACAACACAAGCACTCCATTGTTATGTCTTTAAATGTGAATGCTTTGCTAAAAAGTCTAGTAAGTCTTCCCTTATCAAAGGAAATTCTGTTTACTCATACACTCGTATAACAACTTACTGACTGTTCAAACATTGTTCTTTCAGACATTGAAACAATGTCATCACAAAAACATGAAGTAAAAATAAAAAGAAAGTGAGCTTCAAAATACAATCTAATCTTCTTAAGTTTTTTACTGGCTGTACATTGTCTAAAAAGGCATATGAAGTGATAAGTTCTGAAGAATGATGTGAAGGAAAGTTGAACATCCTGCAGTGTCTGGCCAGTGTCTAAAGCTTCCCTATGACTCAAAAATTTTGCAAAATTTGGTCTTAGAATAGTTAGAAGACTTCAGAAGATTTATTCAGCACACAGAACTTTTCTTTAAAATGTGACAAGTAAAACAATATGTATGGTATAGAAAGACAGTAAATGCAGGCAATGAATTTCAAGATTCAAATTATAATCAGAGTAGATATTTTAATGCAACAGATTCACACCTCCAAAATTGGATGTCTAGTTTTATTTAAGTTTGATGCAAACAAAACACAACCTGAAAAACTTTAATACAAAAATAACAATATTTAGATGCAGGCAGAACTTGTCAACTTTTTTTTCTTTCAATATTTTACAGGAATAGGAAAGTAGGGTGGCACTTCTTAAACAAAGTATAACTGGGAAAACACATTTCAAAATGCCTGTTTTCTCTACTTCTCAGTATTCATATTATTTACAAAAGCAGTGAACAAGATATGAATGTATAACACTTAAAATAAAAAAGTCATTATCAAAAGAAATAATCTCCAAACATCAGTATCCCAAATAAAAAACAAATATTAGAGTTTGGAGCAGTATTAAGTGTATGGTTAAGTTGCCTAATCATGACTAGATATTTTTTTTAAACTGTACTATTTTTTTTTTTCCAAAAAATTGATATCTATGTTTTTTGCACCTCAAAACTCTTCACTTATTTCCCCATTTTAAAAGACCTTAACAACTTGGTCTAACCTTTTTCCACTCTTACTGAAATCAGTGCTTTGGTTATCCAGACCTGGTGCTGCAATTCTGTCTTTCAATTATAACAGGTTGAAACAGAAAATAATGTTTAGAAATTTAGAGCCACTTGCTGAAAGAGTTTAAATTCAGTTCTGCAGGAAATCATGAAGGTCTCTTAATAAGTTGTACTAATTCATATCATTTCATTGAGGTTCTCTTTTTTTACACATAGAGATACAAGAATGTTGTAACTAATTTCATAGCCTAAGTTTTCACAAAAACTTCTAAAGAACATCTTGTCTTTACGCCAGCTACTTTGTCCTTTTCTCTCTTTTTTACACCCTCTTTTCTCCTACTATTAATTATTTCTGTCACAGAGAGTAAAACATGAGGTAGACACAAACTGCAAGAAGTTTAAAGTATTGACGATACACTGAGTAAGCAGAAGAGACATGTCCATCAAAAAAATCAACTAGAAGTGGACTGACAGTGGAGTCCTATGTATTAGCTTTTGAAATTCCCACATTTCTTTGATTTTCCGCTGTGATATTTCATCTTTACCCTTCATCGTCTTCAAGGTGGAGCTGTAAAACAAATACCACATTTTCATAACAATTATGCTTGCAACAGCACTATGAATAATTGCTTGAAACCTTTTTAATTTTTATAACAAATTGTATATATCAGCCAGGTCCTAGACCATCAGAAATACTTGTCAAGAATTTACCATACAGATAGAAAATACCAAGGAAAAGGAGAGTTAAACTAGGCTGCCACCTGTGATCTGAAGATCCTTTATGCAATTGTGCAGTACTTGAGCTCATAACTCACATGTTATCACACATATGCATTTCTGTATAGACAATGCTTAAATTTACATCTATACCTTACAATTTATTTTACTGAAGCTGGGTGCATATTAGATAGTTTTCTAATGCTAGTAGTAATTCTGTATCTCATTGACATTTTCCATCTTATACTACATACAACAAATCAATGCTACATCTGCATGGCAGCAGAGAAAAGATCATAGAATCACAGAGTCATAGAATGGATGGGATTGAAAGGGACCATAAAGATCAGCTAGTTCCAACCTCCCTGCCATGAGCAGGAACACCTTTCACTAGACCAGGTTGCTCAAAGCCCCATCCAACCTGGCCTTGAAAACTTGCAGGGAGGGGGCATCCACAACTTGTCTGGGCAACCTGTTCCAGTGTCTCACCACCCTCACAGGAAAGAATTTCTTCCTCATATGTAACCTAAATCTACTGTCTTTCAGTTTAAAAGCATCACCCCTCATCCTATCACTACATGCCCTTGTAAAAAGTCCCTCTTCATGTTTCTTTTAGGCCCCCTTCAGGTACCAGAAGGCTGCGAGAAGGTCTCCCTGGAGCCTTCTCTTCTCCAGGCTGAGCAACCCCGACTGTCTCAGCCTCTCTTCATCGCAGAGGTGCTCCAGCCCTCGCATCATCTTCATGGCCCTCCTCTGGACTCGCTCCAACAGCTCCATGTCCTTCTTATGCTGGGGGCCACAGAGCTGAATGCAGTACTCTAGGTGGGGTCTCATGAGAGCAGAGTAGAGGGGCAGAATCACCTCCCTCAACCTGCTAGCTGTGCTTCTTTTCATGCAGACCAGGATATAGTTGGCCTTCTGGGATACAAGCCTACATTGCTGGCTCATGTTGAGCTTCTCATCAACCATCACCCCCAAGTCCTTCTCCTCAGGGCTGCTCTCAATCCATTCTCTGCCCAGACTGTATTTGTGCTTGGGATTGCCCCAACACACGTGCAGGACCTTGCACTTGGCCTTGTTGAACTTCATGCCGTTTGCACGGGCCGCCCTCTCAAGCCTGTCAAGGTTCTTATGGATGGCATCCCTTCCCTCCAGCGTGTCGACTGCACCGCACAGCTTGGTGTCATCGGCAAACTTGCTGAGGGTGTACTTAATCCAACTGTCCATGTCACTGACAAAGATGTTGAACAGCACTGGTTCCGATACCAACCCAGAGGAATGCCACTCGTCACTACCACTTGGACATCAAACCATTGACTGCGACTCTTTGAGTACAACCATCCAGACAACTCTTTATCCACTAAGTGGTCCATCCATCAAGTCCGTGTCTCTCCAATTTAGAGACAAAGATGTTGTGTGGGACAGTGTCAAATGCTTTGCTCAAGTCCACATAGATGATGTTGGCTGTTCTTCCCATATCCACCAACGCTGTAACCCCATTGTAGAAGGCCTCCAAATTTGTCAGGCATGATTTATCCTTGGTGAAGTCATGTTGGCTGTCACAAATCATTTTCCTGAATTCCATGTGCCTTAGCACAGTTTCCAGGAGGATCTGCTCCACGATCTTGCCAAGCACAGAGGTGAGACTGATGGGCCTGTAGTTCCCCAAGTCTTCCTTTTTAAAAATGAGGCTTATGTTTCCCCTTTTCCAGTCAGTGGGGACTTCACTGGACTGCCACAACTTCTCAAAAATGGTGGATAGTGGCTTAGCAACTTCATCCGCTAGTTCCCTCAGGACCCACGGATGCACCTCATCAGGTCCCATGGATTCGTGCACCTTCAGGTTCCTTAGATGGTCTCAAACTTAATCTTCTCCTACTGTGGGTGGTTCTTCATTCTCTTAGCCCCTGCCTTTGCCTTCTGCAACTGGGCGATGTGGATTGAGCACTTGTTGGTGAAGACTGAGGCAAAAATTTGTTGAGCACCTCAGCCTTCTTCATATCCCAGGTAACCAGGTCTCTCATTTGCTTCCGGAGAGGGCTCACATTTTCCCTAGTCTTCCTTTTATCACTGACATACATATAGAAACTTTTCTTGTTGTCCTTGACATCCCTGGCCAGATTCATTTCTATCAGGGCTTTAGCTTTCCTAACCTGATCCCTGGTTACTCAGACAATTTCTCTGTATTCCTCCCAGGCTACTTGTCCTTGCTTCCACCCTCTGTAGCCTTCCTTTTTGTGTTTATGTTTGTCCATGAGCTCCTTGTTCATCCTTGCAGGCCTCCTGGCATTTTTGTCTGACTTCCTCTTTGTTGGGATGCATCGCTCCTGAGCTTAAAGGAGGGGATTCTTGAATACTAACCAGCTTTTGTAGGCTCCTTTTCCCTCCAAGTCTTTATCCCACGGTACTCTATCAAGCAGGCCCCCGAGAAGCTAAAAATCTGCTCTCCTGAAGTCCAGGGTAGTGAGCTTGCTGTGCACAACTTGAACTCCAATGTTTCATGGTTACTGCAGTGAAGGCTGCCCTTGAGCTTCCCTTCCCCCACCAGCCCCTTCTTATTTGTTGGTGAGAACAAGGTCCAGCATGGCACCACTCCTTGTTGTCTCCTCTATCAGTTGGGGAAGGAAGTAATCATCAACGCATTCCAGGAATGTCCTGCATTTCTTATGCCCTGCTGTGTTGTCCCTTCAACAGATACCTGGGTGTTTGAAGTCCCCCATGAAGACCAGGGCTTGTGAATGTGAGGCTGCTCCTATCTGTCTGTAGAGGGCCTCATCCACTCAGTCTTCCTGGTCGGGTGGCTTGTAGCAGACCCCTACTTTAATGTCGTCTGTCCCTACCCTCCCTTTAATCCTGACCTATAAGCTCTCAGTCGGCTCCTCCTCCATCCCCAGGCAGAGCTCCATGCACTCCGTCTGGTCATTGACATAGAGGGCGACACCCTCTCCTCGTCTCCCCTGCCTGTCCTTCCTAAAGAGCCTGTATCCTTCCATTCCAACACTCCAGTCATAGGAGCTGTCCCACCACATCTCCATGATGCCAGTAATATCATAGCCCTGCAGGCATGCGCATGTCTCTAGCTCCTCTTGTTTATTCCCCATGCTACGTGCATTTCCATAGAGGTATTTAAGTTGGGCCCCCAATGAATCTGACTTACTGGCTGGAGTGTTGACTGATCCTTCTTCAGGCTCTGGGCATCTATTGCTGGCCCTAGCATCAAACTGGTAAGAGTGGGATGGATTGAGGTACCCTTCTCCTGGCAACTTTAGTTTAAATCCCTCTTCACCAGCTTGGCAAGATCTCCATGATTACTGTACGCTCCTTGATTTCCTATTCATTTAATTCATTCTAAGTACTTTCTGATTAAATTTTCATGAACTGGATCTTGTTGCTATGTGTATTAGACTTCTTTTGTGTGGGCAGTAATCATTAGTGATACATAGATACCAGAGACCACGCTAAACAAACAAGTATACTGAGGGTTGTATTTGTCCAGTTTCTATGGGCGTTATAAGTAGATTTACCCATCACCTCAGTGATAGAAGACAATAAGTTGCAATTTACCATCTGAAGTCTTACATACCTAGCCATGGGGAAAAAATGGTTTGTGCATATGACATAACTACTGCATTTTAATTTCTTCTTCCTGTGAGCTGCTAAAGAAGAAATTGTTGCCAAGGGAAGAAGGCTCAGAAATACACGTGATCCAGGGAAGATGGAAAGGCAAGGAGAAATTTAGGACACTAATTAGGCTGGGCAGGTTTATCATCCAAGATAGCCTTTACATGAATGGCATAATTAGGAGACAGTGCTCCTCAGTATTTGAGTTCTGGCTATGTAATTCTCTCCAGATGATCTTGGCAGCATAATATAATGTTTTCAGGAAAATCAAGGATCCTCTTCATTACAACCCTGAATTATAGTGCAGATCAGAATCATAAAAAAGGAAGGGATTTAAGCATGATCCTTAATCATACCTACTTTTATATGGGGTCACTTATTACGTTTATGGTTGTTTTTTCCCTAGTCTAGTGCTACCCATATACATCACTATGGCAATCTAGTTGTACAGTCTTTTGTGTATGATATAATGAGTCTTCTAGAAACAATGTCATAGGTCTCTATTATAGCTATATCTGTGCAGACAATTGCAGACATATCAGAGTGTGCTCTTCCCGGACTCACTTGGGAATCACTCAGCCACTTCTGCATAGTATTCAGCTCTGGCAGGCAAGTCCCCTTGGAAATCCCTCCGGCTGAAAAGAATGGAAGTATATCTTTGTAATTCCTATTTACAACATTTCCGTGGTTTTTCATCACTGTATTAAAATAAACTTCTTAATTGTATCTCTTCGAGGTTATGTGTACAGTTTATCAATACCTTTCTTGACAGGAAGAACTTTCAAATACTGTAGCAAACAAGACTAAGACTGTCTTTGAGATTTAAGCTTGAAAACATTGTCAATACAGCCTTAAAAACTTGATAGCATTGAGGTGCCCTCTGTATAGTTTTTAACAATGATGGGTCATTTTACTGTTTCTGAAGACTTTATTACAATTTTCAATCATAACACCGCAAGTACATTTTGCTATTTGAGACTCCTTTGCCTCTCTGTATGGCCAATTTGCTTCCAGATAAAGAGTCATTTTAACACTCTTCTCTCTATGCTGTTTGGCTACAGAAATGTGCTTTGCACTTTTTTTTACTGACTTTAAACTTGTGCATTTGGATTTTTTATTGGTTTTTCTTTTTTCTTTGATAAGTTTTCTATGTTTTGGGTATATTTTTTAAAAAATGAAAAGCTTTTATCATCAGTTCTGTGCTAGAATCTTTTGAATTAATGAACCTATCCAGTTCCTTTTGAGTTCTGACAAGTTTAGAAATCGATCTTTAAAACGCACCTTACTTATTTATGTTAGGATTTTCTCCTTCTTCTATAGCTGCACGTTAAGCCTAAGAGAGTAATCACTGGTTACTTATAAGATTTTTATCTCCTCCATAAGCAGCTCAAAGACATTCAACAGTAGCATGATATGGGTTACATTTCTTCCTTTGAGCA
Organism: Nyctibius grandis; assembly: GCF_013368605.1. NCBI lineage: Eukaryota > Metazoa > Chordata > Aves > Nyctibiiformes > Nyctibiidae > Nyctibius > Nyctibius grandis. The sequence continues at coordinate 14,055,250 of NC_090659.1, read as the reverse complement.
GTACGTGCTACACAGGGACTCTCCAAGAGCTTTGAGAATACAAAATCAAACCTCTGCCTACAGACAGAATGTAAATAATATCACTTAGTTCCTATTTTTGTTGATTCTGAGCTTGATGCAAGCGTTCTGGTTGTATTTACAAAGGAGATGTTATCCATGAAGCTTTCAGAGTGCGATTAAAAATAAATGCACATCAGTGAGATAATGTGTAAGTATAAATACCTTGCTGGATGATGGAATGAGTAGAGAATATAGCTTGGAAACATTATTTTTAAAATTTTAGTTGTTTTTAAAGTTTGTGAATAGCAAGATTATTAGCATTTTTAGATTATTTGGCAATCGTAGCTACCGTGTTGCTAAGAAAGCATAGGATTTTTGATGTGTCTAAATTTTCTGTATTTTCATTATCTGCTCACAGAAAAATAAACGTATATCACAACTAGGATAAATACTGTTCCTTTCTTTTGACAGAAATTTTTTCATCAAAATTTTGATGAATGTCTTTATCCTCTACTTGACAGGAAAAATTGGGAAATAAATAAATAATTGTTAACACACACCACCCCCCACCCCACCCTGATTTCTGAAATTAATGGTTGTGAAAAGAATAAATATATGGCAGTCTTTTAATTTTCCCATCATTTTCTGGTAATAAAACAATCAGAGTCCTTGTTGTATTAGTTATTTATTTTTTCATAGATTTCATCTACTATTGTCCTTCATGGCTGTTTCACTGACATCCTTCCTACTTATTTAAGAGAAACCTCCTTTCCTTGTAGTGTATAGACCAGTACTTTTATTTTCTCCTGACATACTGTAATACTGGCACATTTTGTAATGGTGTGCATTTTCTTTGTAAGCCAGCTAGCTCACTTTCTATTCTTTATCAGCTGTTATTTCTGGCTTTCCAACCTATCTAACTCTTATGTATATCAGTCCTACTGCCAATAGTCTTTTTTAATTAAGTTGTACTTCTGTAGATTAACTCAAGGGCAACAGGCAAATAATATTCTCTTAGTCATTTATTCGCTGAGGAAGAAAAAAATGAAGAAGAAAACCCCTATAAATATTTATTAGATAACTTTTTTGAACAGCTCTAGTTTGAGCCAGTCATTGGGAATGCCACAGATCTGACACTAATTTAATAGTTTGCAATTTTTTGAAACAGTACAAATCTCCTATTGCAGTAAGTTGTGCTAAACAATGATGATAGTGAAACTTTCTTATCAGCAGTAAAACACTGGGATATCATTTTGTCTTCATGTTACAGAAATGATTTCTTCCTTTTGGTTAGTTCAAGTTGTTTGAATTTGCAAAAGTGACCTGTAAATTTTGGCAGGATGACCAACTGGGATGTCATGATCCTAGAAATTGAAACCTTTGTACAGTATGATGCAGTGTAAATATCACACCACTTCCTAGAATTTCCTCCACATTTCCAATGGACAGAATATTCTCTCTTAATAGATGACAGGACATAGTAAACATGGCTTAATGAGTGATAGTTACATTTATGTTGAAACTCAATGTATGAAATCTTTGTCAGTGAGGAAAGCCATTCCTTTGACCAGCCACATTGCCACACTCAGACACCTGGAAAGGTTTGGAGTGGGGATGGTTTGCACCTGCCTCACTCAGCAGAGTGAATACTTCAACTACCACCACACACATCACCATCCCTAAAATTCATGTGGATAGTTATCTTTGCCATACACTGTATTTCGCTTGAAGAATGAAATTTGACTCAGACTGGAAATCCAGCTCCATATCCTGGTTTCTGTCTGACCCTGGTGACACAACATTGGGTCTCTGAGATAAGGGATCAGAAGCATATTAAGCCTCACTATGTGCACAAGGCAAGGTGGCGCTTACACCTTTCACATCTACTAAAAACTCAGATCCTGTCAGGGTCATGTTAGCTCTAGATACTAAAAACGAAGTCATTTTAGGCACGGACCATTTCAAATAAGTATTATTCACTGTGAGATGTTATTTTATGTTGAGAAAGTGCCTTGATACTTCGAGTGACGGGTCTTACACTTTGGCCACAACAACCCCATGCAGCTCTACAGGCTGGGGGAAGAGTGGTTAGAAAGCGACCCGGTGAAAAGAGACCTGGGGGGTGCTGATCGACAGCCAGATAAACATGAGCCAGCAGTGTGCCCAGCTGACCAAGAAGGCCAATGACATCCTGGCCTCTATTAGGAACAGTGTAGCCAGTCGGTCTAGGGAAGTGATCGTCCCTCTGTACTCGGCACTGGTGAGGCCACACCTTGAATACTGTGTCCAGTTCTGTGCCCCGCACTTCAAGAAAGATGTTGAGGTGTGGTGGAGTCACCGTCTCTGGGTGTGTTTAAGAAAAGACTGGACATGGCACTTAGTGCCATGGTCTAGTTGACATGGTGGTGTCAGGGCAATGGTTGGACTCGATGATCCCAGAGGTCTCTTCCAACCTGATTAATTCTGTGATTCTGTGAGTGGCACCAAGGGAGGTTTAGATTGGATATTAGGAAAAATTTCTTCACTGAAAGGTTTATCAAACATTGGAACAGGTCAGCCAGAGAAGTGGTTGAGTCACCATCCCTGGAGGTATTTAAAAGACCTATAGCTGTGGTGCTTAGGGACATGGTCTAGCGCTGGACTTGACAGTGTTAGGTTAATGGTTGGACTCGATGATATTAGAGGTCTTTTCCAACCTAAATGATTCTATGATTCTATGATTCAATAAGAACATTCATTTAACTGAAGGGAATATATTTCAGCTCACACTTAGCTTTTCTTTTTGTTGTATAATTTACTATACTACTATTACTCAATTTACTATAAAGTCCTGTTTTTTCAGTGACAGAAAATTGAATCCTAAAACCAAAATGTGGGAAATAATTAAGCATTTGCTAAAGAAGATGTGAATATTTTGAGCAAATGCTCAAAGCACTTAAATATATGGCTTTACTTACAAAAGCAACGTTCAGGAAAAAAAAAATACGGTTATTCTTTCAACGGGAAGTACTCCTACAGAAGTCACTGCTAAAGGACTTTTTTGGTGCAAGAATCTTATGTGCTTTCATAGGCCACTTTGATGAATAGTTAGGAGAGAGATTCAAGGACTTTACAAATATACAAACCTCAAGAGACACAGAAAATCGTTCAAAATAGCTGGAGACTGGGAGAATGTTAGGAAAGAATACTATATATGCTTGTCATGTTCTTGCTCTAATACAAGTATCCATCAATGTGCATCCATCTAGGCTCTTTGTGGGAGACAGGATAATGGGGTAGGTTTTTAGCTATGCAAAATTGTCGGGTTCCGGATTTAAGGTCCGCCTGTAAAGCAAATCTAGAAATAAAATGCAGACAGCCGCCCCCCGTCCGCCCCCTCCGAGAGAGAGAGAGGGAGAGAGAGAGACACGCCTAATTAGTCAAAAAAGGAGCAAATCTAGAAATAAAATGCAGACAATCCCCGTCCCCTGCTCCCCGAGAGAGAGAGAGAGAGAGACCCGCCTAATTAGTAATTCCAGTGCAGCCCACGTGCGGCGTGCCTGGTTCAATGCAGACAGCCCGCGCGCAGGGCCCGCCAAAAATATAAATAATTCCAGTGCAGCCCACGTGCGGCGTGCCTGGTTCAATGCGAACACCCGGTATGCTTAACCTGCCTGCAGGTAAAGCACCCCCAAAAAATCCTGACCCGAAATATTAAAGATTCGTGATCCTTGAGTTCAGACAAAGCACAACCGAGGCACGGTATCAACACACTTGGCTCTGACTTTATTAGGTCCAACACTGAGGCAACTCAATATTCAAGGAAAAGAAAGAGAGAGAGATAAAAGAAAGAAAGAAACAGAGAAAACAGTTGAAAGAGAAAGAGAAAGAAAATATTCACCACCCTGAGATCCAGCGGTGTCCTGCTTCCTACTTGGAAGATGGCGGTGAGGGTCCCACGTGTTGAAGTGATCCAGCCTCTTTTATAGAGTTTTTCGGCAGAGTCATGTGACTGGGAGCCGTCAGTCAACAGTTCGCACCAATCACAGGTCCGAAGGCGGGACATGTCCGGTTCCTGCGCCGTAGGATTGGTCCCTTGCCAGGCTGTCACCGGAGACACGCATCCGGAGGCGGGTGGAGGGCGGGCGCCTAGCTTATTGTGCCTTCTTACGTTGCCAGGCTCAGGCATTCCAGGCAGCCGCCATAAGATGTCGCCCGAGCACGTGGTTTACGATTTCTGAGACAATGCTAAAAAGGAAGGGCCAGATCCCCACACCACCCCGTGGCTCAGAAATCATCAACATATAGTCAGTATTTCGATTCCAGGGGGTGTAGAAAAGTTCGATTCCAGCGGGTGTAGAAAAGTTCGATTCCAGGGGGTGTAGAAAAGTTCGATTCCAGGAAGTGTAGAAAAGTTCGATTCCAGGGAGTGTAGAAAAGTTAGGACAGAAAAAGATAACAGGTTAAAAGAAGGAAAAGGGAAGAGACAAGGAAATGTAGAAAGGTAAGGATAGGAAAAGATAATAGGTTTTGAAGAAAGACAAGGGAAGAGTAAAGCATACAAGGAAATAAAGATAAGTCCAATGACTTGTGATTGGTATCATTCTAATAAACAGAATGAGTCACCTCTTCTTCTTTACAGAAGTCTAACAACAACCATATCATCAATAATGATAAATAGCTTTTGATAAAGTTATAGTGCAACTATAACATGTAAACAAAATGAGAAAAAGTTATACAGTGTAAACACATTTCCATTATCATCAATTTTCAGGAAACAATTACAGTCATTTAACTTTGGCACAAACTCCTTCTTCTGTTAGCAGGTAATCGAGAACCAGCCAATCTTGATTGGCTCTCGAGCACCGCTGATTGGTTCATTGGTGTTTCAGGTTGCGGGTCCATAATACTCAATAACTCGTTGGGGATCATATAATTTGATTCCCAGTTCTTAGCTGCCAATTTTTAGAAGTATGAAGCATATCATCCCAATATACCATACCCCAGCCCAATTTTTTGGTAGTATTTTGAATGCATGGTGCCCGCAAAACCAATAATGACCTTTCAGGGTTCGCATCCCATTTGCAAAGGACTTGACCATGATCTGGCAGGGCGGTAGTCCTTTGACTCAGATGGTTCCCAGGTCAAAGGGGTTCCCTGTCACACCACAGTTAATGCAATTAATTTAATTCCATCCCCATTTGCATTACCATGCTCCTGCTCATTGTTTCCAAACACAATTTGTACCTAATATTTCCCCAAAGTGAGTGTAATCAGTGGGGGACCAGAAAATCTTCTCCCACCAGGGACTGATAGTAGCACCCTCCCTTTTGGGTGTAACTAATACAATAGTGACCAGGAGCAGGGTGTTGCATAGGCCAAGATGAGGGTGATTCTTTTCACAATTCACTCATGAGCAAGAGAAATGGAGATCCACAATCAACTTTTCAGACCAAATGGTCCACCACACCCCCAGCAATTAATAAGCTTAAAAGCTTGAGTAACCAATTTTCCCAACAACAAGAACTCATTTTCCTCATGTTAAACCTGAGAACACGGAAGCAAGGTTCTCGCCGGGTAGGCTTTGAACAGTATAGACAAGACAACATACAACTGCCCAAAACAATTTGTCAATGGTGATAAAGGCATATTGCAAAGATTATTAAGGCTATACAATTTAAAACTATACATTCAATCAAAACTTCCATTAAATGTTGCTTTCTTCTTCTGCTTCTCTGAACTTCTATCTTCCGACCTGCAAAGGAACAGAAAAAGAAACTTCTTGGTCCTATTAGTGAAAGGACCGGGTGAGGTTTTGGTTAACCATTGTCTGGTGGAATAAGCTGGGGTCTTGGGAGTGAGCAAAACCATTCTTTTAAGGCTTGGGTTATGCTTTCCCCAGCGACAGGCCAGCCCCGAGCCCGAGCCTTACAGTAAAGATCCTTGGGTCCCATATGTCCTCGTCTGATATGCAGCCACTCCAATAATCTCTCCCAATTTTCTATTACTGGTTCATTTTGTAAGGGAGCTGGACGAGACAATTCACCTGCTCCACCATTCCATCGACCAGCCAGACCATCACCGCCCTGATGAAAGGCCACCCAGGCTATGGCAAAATTCCCTCGTTTGGCAATTCTTAAAATGTCCTGCCACTTTTCCTTTTGCCATACCGGTATCTGGCCGACTTCCCACCCATTTTTCTCCCAGAAAGGAAGCCACTCGGTGCACTCCTTGGAGACAGTGAGAGAGTCAGTGTAGATGTAGACAGGAGAAGAAGATTGAGCCTCATGTTGGAAAACACTCCAAACAGCAATTAATTCACCCACTTGTGCACTACCTTCACCTTCTGTTATGATTTTCTCATCAGTCTGGGCTTGTAAAGCAGCAGCTCGATACTTCCACACTTTTGCCCCACGTTTGGCTGAGGCATCAGTGAACCCGGTATTTGGTAATTGCTTGGAAAATGGAAGCACTACTTGTATGACAGGAGGTGGGAGGTTATTCTCATGATCTGGAGAGAATTCTTCCTGTATAGCTAATTTTTTAGGTGTGCCTTCTGATACGTTAAAGATGCTACAATAATGTTCAATTTGTGCATGCCATTTCTGTACAGAAGCTCGTTGTGCCACCCCGTCAGGGGGAGGGGTCCCTGCTATTTCCTTAAAGGGGCCTCTGAGAATGATTTGTTGCTGACGAATGGTGTGCTCAGCCACTAGTAGTGCTAAGCTTACCACAAATAATTCTATTATCCACAACACTCTCCTTCGAGATGTACTATCTCTCTTTAAATTTATCAGGTTTGGGCGAGAGGGCCTCGCTAGAGGACACTTTGCCTCCATACGCCTCACATTTTTAGGTCCTGATTTCACTGGACCATATTTCCACCCATAGTTAATCAATTCTTGAACTACTTCCCCCCAAGTCCACACTTTTTGTCCTGGGATACAGCGATCCGGGGTTACAGCTCTGGTTAAATCAGCTGTCACCCGTGCACTCTGAGGGGTATTTCTGATAGTACCTTGCAATTGAATTCCTAAGGGTTTCAATGAATCAGGCAAACCTCTAACCAGGGGAGTCATCCTCTCAGGATCTACCGGTATCATCATTGGGGATTCCTGCCTAAGCTTCAATTCCCGATCATACATCATTTGCAAACAAGCCGCCTTGTGCACATTCTCCACAAGCTGATCCACCGAGCCTGTAAGCGCAAGAGGATCTCCCCTCTCCAAGGGATTCAAACCTCCAGCCCAATAAGCTGCTCGCTGAGTGAGAGACCAAGGGGCTCTATTATCACCAGTAGTCAAAAACACTCCAGGTCCCCAATATCCCTCAGCTTCTCTTTCACTCAACAGAATCTGATCACCACCAGTCAACGACACTCTCCACACATACTCTGTCTCAGACTCCTTTGGACTGCGTGAAAAATCCCTTTTCAACTTAGCCAATTCAGTTGCTGTGTACGGCACCTCCTTAGTAACCATTTTAGGATTATGGTCCTCACTATCCTCATAAGCATATTCGACCTTAACCAGCGGTCGAAGGGGTTGCGTAGGACCCTGCGGTAAATCACATCGTGTCCCCGCTTCCTCTGATTCCCCCTTACGGTACAAACCATCCCCTTTGTGATCATCACCAGGGGACGGGGCTGCATCAGCTGCCTGTGCACGACTCCGTCGCCCTCTGCAGTCACAAGCACGTAAGTTCTCCACAAAAGCCTCCTGCAAACACCTTACGTTCTCCCGCTCATTCTCTACTTCATCCTGCAGAGTTTTAACCCTTTCCTCCAATTCACAGTTTCTTTCCTCTAAAGTTACCAACCGATCTTGCAACAACCGCACCAAAAGCTCTTTTGCCTGCGGCGTCTGTGCCGAGTCCTCCAACTCCTGCTCTTGCGTTACATCAAATGCACTCAGAATTGCACCCATCCTCTCTAAGTTATTGATACCTTCCGAAAACTCAAGGATCCTGCCGACTACGCCAATTTATAAATGTCGGGTTCCGGATTTAAGGTCCGCCTCTAAAGCAAATCTAGAAATAAAATGCAGACAGCCGCCCCCTGTCCGCCCCCCCCGAGAGAGAGAGAGGGAGAGAGAGAGACACGCCTAATTAGTCAAAAAAGGAGCAAATCTAGAAATAAAATGCAGACAATCCCCGTCCCCTGCTCCCCGAGAGAGAGAGAGAGAGAGACCCGCCTAATTAGTAATTCCAGTGCAGCCCACGTGCGGCGTGCCTTGTTCAATGCAGACAGCCCGCGCGCAGGGCCCGCCAAAAATATAAATAATTCCAGTGCAGCCCACGTGCGGCGTGCCTGGTTCAATGCGAACACCCGGTATGCTTAACCTGCCTGCAGGTAAAGCACCCCCAAAAAATCCTGACCCGAAATATTAAAGATTCGTGATCCTTGAGTTCAGACAAAGCACAACCGAGGCACGGTATCAACACACTTGGCTCTGACTTTATTAGGTCCAACACTGAGGCAACTCAATATTCAAGGAAAAGAAAGAGAGAGAGATAAAAGAAAGAAAGAAACAGAGAAAACAGTTGAAAGAGAAAGAAAAAGAAAATATTCACCACCCTGAGATCCAGCGGTGTCCTGCTTCCTACTTGGAAGATGGCGGTGAGGGTCCCACGTGTTGAAGTGATCCAGCCTCTTTTATAGAGTTTTTCGGCAGAGTCATGTGACTGGGAGCCGTCAGTCAACAGTTCGCACCAATCACAGGTCCGAAGGCGGGACATGTCCGGTTCCTGCGCCGTAGGATTGGTCCCTTGCCAGGCTGTCACCGGAGACACGCATCCGGAGGCGGGTGGAGGGCGGGCGCCTAGCTTATTGCGCCATCTTACGTTGCCAGGCTCAGGCATTCCAGGCAGCCGCCATAAGATGTCGCCCGAGCACGTGGTTTATGATTTCTGAGACAATGCTAAAAAGGAAGGGCCAGATCCCCACAAAAATCAATATGGATGTTCTCATTTTCTTAACATCTAACTGCTGAATTCTCTAAGTTATCTGGGAGATGATGGTATTAACTTCCTTGTACTCTGTCACAGGATCTCTGAGAATAAATCAAAGCATGTATGCAATACTGTATTCAAAAAAGGAAAAGAAAAAACATACAAGGTACCTGTTTACTGGAAAAGGCTATAAAGGTTGTTGTTACTACTTACAGGAAAAATAAAAGCTACTAAATAAAATAAAAACAAGGCAAGTGGCATTAAATAAATTCATCTATTCAAATTATCAGAATTAAAAATGGCTTAAAATAACTTTTTGATTAAGCACATATAGATCATTAGTTTTACATACAAAACTGTCCCTCATCACTAGTAATGTCTATGAAATAATGACTGACATGTGAAGTAACGTGATTACATACAGAATCTCATTCCCTAGGTCAAACACATGAATGTACTCTTCTGAAAGAATTTTTATTTTTTCTCATGTATAAAAGGTAGAAAAGAAAGATATATGCAAAATCATTTATGTAAAAACCTAGAAGATATATCTTTAAATATTTACATCTATGCACCTTGGCAAATATTTCTGTAGAAACTAAAATAGTTATAAATACATTATTTTAATTCTATATATAATTCACAAATGTATGGAAAGGTGATAACTCTATCAAAGTTATTTCGTGAGCACTTTGCAAATACTTCTTACTGAGATTGAATCCTTGCACTTTTCTCAGATTTGAAAAATTTATTCCTTCAATTCTTCACATTCTAAGTCAGGTTCCCAGTGCAAATGTATTTGTATTTACATGAACTTCAATCAAACTACTCAGTTACTTCAACTTACTTATGCTTTCCCTGATGAAGCATTTGTCCAGCAGTAGAAGAGTTCCTTGGTTTTGCATGTTCTCATATACTGAATTCTCCTCTTAACTTCTGAACTTAAGTTGAAGAGGCATAATGCCAAGCTGGCATTGCACTGGGTAAAGTTTTCAGACTCCTTCTAAATATTATGGGTGGAACAGATGAATGGTCTACCCAGCCATGGGGATGGAAGGGCTATGCGTATGTCCAGTGATGACTTCTTTGACATCTTAAAAAGTAGTGGTAGGAGCAAACATAGTGATCCTCATATTCCAGAGTAAGTAATCAGAACTGCTTTTACAGACATTGATTGTATTCACAGAATGATGGGAGACCTTCCAAAGCAGGCAGCTATATCAGGGTACTGCAAAAAAAAAAAGCCTGTCTTTGAAGAAATACCTTTACTATTAATTTATCTCCTTCACCATGAGGATAAGGGCCAAAAGAATGGCTATATTTCAATGAGAGCCCGGGGTGCCAGTCGTACCAGGCTGGGCAGGGGTGTGGCTGGTATTGAGGCTAGTACTGAGGCTGGAGAGGAGCAAAGATACGGCTCCCCAGACACTGGCTGGAGGGTGCAGGATGGGCACCCAGGTGGGTCCTCAGAAAGCTCACTCTCACAACTTAGCTGTTTACACAGAAATCTGAGACAAGGTTTTATGGCTGTACAGTGTCAGAGCTGGCCTTTAACACAGGCAGACAAAACTAGAGTGAACATGTTAATTTTGTATTTTATTGCAAATAATTATTATATGAGTAAAAATATATAACACATTAATATGCAATAATTATATCATTTGAAAATAACATATTTTTAGCATTTTCTAATCCAAATTATGCAAGTTTCAAATTCAAAAGAAAAAGTGCCATCTGGATCCTTAAACAGATAATTTTCCAAATAAAATATGTCTCTACAGATGAAGTGGTCTGATTTATGTTTGTTCTATGTTTGTAATTTTCCATAACAGTGGTTCACGGATTTTAGTTTTCCCTAATTCCTCATGGCCACATGGCTTATCTATAATTTTCTCTTTGTTTTCTGAATTATTTTCCCATTTCTTCTCCTTAATAATACAAGGTAACTTTTCATATTTTACTGGGAATGAAAATAATATTTTATTCTTTCACAATATTTTACTGACTTTTACTTGTCTGAGGTAAAAACTATTTTATTCTCTTGTGGGTTAATTATTTGTAAAAGGTTGTAAACAGTAAGACAATTATGTCCCAAATTGACCTAGCTAAACGCACAAAGAACTTCCCAAGGGAGAAGATATTTGAGTTGTTACAGTATCTGTCACTGGTGCTTGGTTTTGGGGATCCTACTGCCCACAGCGATTAGCCCCAGGGTTTTATTTCTCCTTCTAAACAAGGCATATTAAGGTTAAATGCTGTACTGTTTACAACTTCTATAGGAAGTCTTACTATCGTCTTCATACAGCTTTGAGATTTCTTGTAAACTGCACTCGACTGTAAACTTGTGCTAACACTTTCAAATCATCTGAATGTTTCTTTGAGAAGTTGAGAGTCCTGTCATTTGCTATGCTTCCATACCACTTGTTAACTTGTTAGTTAAATAAATGCTTGAGAGTATTCTCCCCATAAGAATTTAAGAAATAGGCATAGGTATCTTTGAGGTTCCAAATCTGCAATCTTAACAATCTTAACTAATAACCTTAGTTAAGGTTATTAACTAAGAGGAATAGGGAAAAAAGGTTGCTTCTAGTTACATCTGTGACTATAGCATTAAATGCTGAAGGACTGAATAGTTTTTATAATTCACAGAGAATCCTAATATTTAATACAATTGGTAAAAAGTAAAAATATTAGTTTATTTCATTGTGAAAAAACCATGAAATTGATTAAAACAGCAATAAAGTTCTTTTTTTGTGTTTTAATTTTTTTATAAAATCAGAAATTTTTTTGTTCATTTTTTATTGGTTTTATAATGATATTAAATATTTAAGAAGGTATTCTTTTTAAAGAACCAACTCAAAATGTCCTTTATAACCTGTGTCTTGTATTACATCTGTCCTTTATTACACTAACAATTACGGTTATCATTTTATATGCTGTGAATACTTGTGTTCGTTGTCTCAGAGGTGCTGTATTATGGTAGTGGAAAATTCTCACTATTTGTGCTCATACACATTTCCTCTTCTCTTGTATTACTTTTTTTAAAACTTGGATATATCAAAAACTTTACGATAGCTGAAGAAGCTGCAATCCTTTTATAGTACAGTGACACATAGAGCTTTTACCATGATATAGTACAATAATAACCATATGTTGGTGTCTTTACATGGATAAATCCATCACTTCTTTGGTCAACCGTCTTTAACGAAGAAAGAAATAAATCAACAGCTTAGATTCCTTCTTGACTTTTATTAACTCAGATAGAAGAACAGAAGATCTTTGATAACAAAAGTTTAGAACTCAGTTGTGGGATGTATATTATGCTTTTAATTGGCTTTCTCCACTGGAAAAGCACATGTGCGAAGAGGCAATACACATGAATAAAAACTCTTACATCATTGTACATTTAAAACAGTTACTATTTTGTGCTAAACATTACAGATGACCTCAAAGTAAATTCACTTCAAGTATTCTGACAAAATAGTATGCTCACAATTTCGTATTGACAAACTGATAATTAAGGTATTACATTTATTCAGGTATAGATCTATGATTTATTAAAAGGAAAAAAAAACCGAAAAATATTTATATATTTGGAGAAATATATAAACTTGTATTTTGGTGTCCATGAAGTACCTGTGAATAAAATATTTCCAATTTAGAATTAATGCTATCAAAATTGCTTCTTTAAAATATCAACTTTACATCACTAAGTCACTCACTCCCTGGATAGGAGCAGTGCAACAGCCCTGGGCTGGGGGAAGACACTTCCCTCTGTTCGTTCTCACAGCAAATTTAGTAAAGAGCAGTTATGCAAACTATAGTATTGAACTAAAAATGTATAAAATTGCATCATACTTTTTTCCCCATTAACTTTGAAAGTTATTTATGGTTTCTAATAGATTTCCATGGATTCATTCAAATGTTTTCTTTCTGTGTCAGTCAAAGCAATGATCTCACACTCATAGACAAAAAGAGATGCTGAAAGCTGTACAAGAGCAAACTAAGCATTTGTTGGACCTATTTTTGAGACATTGATGATTCACAAATGCCATATTTTACCTTTAAAACTCATGTCATGTATGCAAATGTGGAAGTTCAAAATTTTAAATAATTATATTTTATAGTATCTAGAATCATAAAGGTATTATTTATAACTTACTTTAACATTGAAATACTACCAGTATAGCTTCACTTGTGCTCCTGCTTAGAGATGCATTAATCTAGGTTTTGCAGAAGCATTTTCATAGCTATCATCTACAAGTCACATATGATCTACAACTGTTTAGCACTACAGAGGCATTTGGGCAAGAGGAGAAAATTCTCAGTTTAGACTGCTGGAAACTGAAACTTTTCAGGATCAAGCTGCAATTTAAGGCATTCCAGAGAATTTGTGTTTGTGCTACAGTACCTTCCTAAATTAAGATGCAAGCAAGCTAAAAATAACGAAAGCTTGAGAGAAAAGGCAGTTGAGAAAGTAGCATACACATTATGATTCAGACAGAGAAGCAAAAAGACAATTCCTGAAATAACAGCTAAAATGATGGCTTTTTTTTCAGAAGCCTTAAAAAAAGTGCAGTTAAAAGATGTAACTCTTTTGAATAAACACATCTCATGAGAACATTTAAAACATGGAAGCACTTACAGTTAATGTTGTTCCACTTCCTAGAGATCAACTGAATTTTCAGTAGAGCAAATATTCCCTTGCCCCACATTTCAGGCAAGTGTCATAATTTCTAGGCTTAATTAATTTTTCAATCTATCCTCTTTCTGAATGAATATTTAAATGTGTTATCCAGTATGCAATAACAAAAGACATTTAGTAAACTCTTCCACAGAATTCCCTACACCTGAATTGTTGGAGTGTCTTCTCAAGGTATGGATCCCAATTTCCAATCTAGTGAAAATTTAAATGACAATATACAAAAAAAATGATGAAATAGCATTGACATAAAAAGCTAATGACAAAGCTGCTACAAAATACTGTATTCATTTGTAGCTTTCCACCTCACCGGGACCTCAACTTTCAGACACTCCATGGTGCTAGATGAAACCTAGCAGATATCAAATGTGTCAAAATCTACAACCAAGCAATCACCTAAGCCTTAATTTTATGAGGTTTGTCTTATTTTGTCCCCAACATTCACTGACTCTAGCAAGCAACAAACTAAACACATAAAATTATCTAAGGAAAAATTAAACTGTACTGAGGCATCTCCTATGCTTTAAACAAGGTTCATTGTATCTCTATTGACATCAGTTAACGTTTAAAGACTTTGTGAGGATGTAAAAAAAAGCTCATAAAAACACAATTATTATAGCCTGGGGGAAGTTGGGTGTTTCTCAAGCAGAGCACTAGATTTCTGTCTTTGAATGTTGGACTTGTTTTTTTATCTCATACTACTTATAGGAGGCCCATTACTTTACTGAGGAGTAGATGGAAAATAGAGTGTACAGCCAAGGGACCTACAAGTGCCACTTTACTAGGCATACACCATTCAGCCTGGAACACTAAAGGGATTAAGAAGGCAGCTTTGTATTGTCTCAGAGGTACAGTAACATAAGCACCACACTGGTTTGTATGACAGTTACTATGGTAACTGTTCCTTCTTTTCCTACCACTAAACTACACATTTTCTGGCAGAACAAACCAAGTAATTCAAAAGCATGTGAGACAAAGGTTATCATCGAGTCCTTTCAGTCTGACAATGTTCTCAATTTTCTAAATCTAAAGATTGTCTATTTTGAATGCTTAAGACTAAACTGGGTTATTTTAAGCCCTTATACAAAAGAATTATATCAGATTCTTTCAGGATACCTCATGCAAAAAAATAGTGGAGGCACTTCCTAAGAAGAGCACCATGAGCAAGTTAGAAAAAGGAACAAGATAGTAGGACATAAAGGACTGACAGAATACTGCAAGACAAAGATCTTGATAGAATTATCCTTATCTAATAAGGATATCTAATAATCCTTAAGTAGAACGGAAATATATGAACACTGTTCAGTGACAGAGATGGAGATTAAGGGAATACTGGTTCAAAAATTTAGCTGCAGTCGTTAGAATGCACATATGTCTGAGGTAACAATTGGGAATTAGACACAAATTCCACCCAAATGGAGCAATCATGTGACTGGATTAAAGATAGCAAATCACACAGGAATAACAACAATATCCTAGATAAGTAAGCATATTGTACTTATGGTGTATATACAATAATGAGAGGCAGGGCAGGGAATGATACAAAAAAAAGGAGACAGAAGCTTAGAAGCACATTTTTTGAGGGCCATAATTTAACAAACAACTTTGAATCAGTGAGCATCCTAAGTTTGCCTTCCTTGGCAATCTGCTTCCACTCCAAGCATTCAGCTTCATCACTGAAGATAGGTAAGTTCCGGACCATGACTACAACAGTCTCAAGGGAAAGCAGAGGTAGGACTTAGAAGGTAAAAAGTAATAAACGATTTTTTGTTTCTTTTTCAGATGTTTTGTTTGATTTTTCCCCCCAGAAAATGTTTTCTCTAAAGGATTTTAAGTTTCAGTGAATTTTCATCAAATACTCATTTAGAGAAGTGAAGAAAAAACACAGGAACTCCACCTTAACAGATTTTTTTTTTTTTTAATAGCTTGGTTTAGGACAGAATTTACATGTACTGGTAGAGAAGCATGTAGACTGTTCATTCATATTGTGGTAGCAAGGCTTCTTTATTCTAGCTCTGTAAATTACACATTCTTACACTAGAACATTGCAGCAATATAAGCTTTATATATGCAGAACCCATATCAATAAGATTAAAATAATTTTAAGCTGGGGAAAATAAGATTAATCTTTTTAAAAGTTTCTACTAAATTCCATTCTCTAGGCAAAATTAAGTGCATTTGAAACATCCCTGAACTGGCACTAGCTTGTGTCTAGAAGTGTTAGCCTGGCACTATAAACAGGTTGATAGATCCCAACAGTCAGTCAGCCAGTATGTCTAACTGCTGGAGAGGGGAATAAAAAGAATTAAAAGAATTAATAGCATTCTGCTGTCATTCAAATTGTAAAAGTCTGCAGGATCTGCATGATGCACGTATATGGCAACAGTTTAGAAGGGAAATTACTCTGGATGGAAAAGGAAAGAATGAAACCAACAGAATGTGCAAAACTTAGGACAGGTCATTTATCTTTTTTGAAATGCCTGTGGCATTTTATCAAGAGAGAGTCTGCCAACCACACTAGAAACAGTACATCTTTCTTCTAAACCAGAGCTGCAAATGCAAAGCCTAGCTTTGAAGAATACTCTGTATATTGGTGGAAGTTAATGAAGGAACAAAGTCCTAAAATGAAAGACGGATTACACAAAGTCAGCAGAAGTAGCATTTCTATTTTATTTCACCACTGTTTATATTACCAGATATAAGAACAACACAGATTAACGATCACATATGATTAGAATGTGAATGGACATTGCAGATTTGATTAGCATATGAGTTTTCAGCTCTTATATGCTGCTTATGACCAGAATGTCTGAAGTATTCCTCAATTTTTGGTAATAGAGGGCCAAATAACTTACAGCTTTGGATGATATATTTGCCATATATACTAATAGAGTAATTTGATAGCTCAATTCACTCATTATCATTATAAAAATGTTGTAGGAAATATGATTTAGGTACAAAATACTTACATTTCTTGAACATACATAGCTTGACTTTTTTAACCTGATTGATAATGCAAGAACGAACACAGTAGGCTGGATACCCAATTCTTGTTATCAAAATGCTGTGGTTTCATAAACAGATGCAAATAGCATGGTATACATCTGAAAATGTCCATATTGCTTTACAATTCCTGCGAATGTCTTGTTGCTACAGTGTAAGCCTCTATAGTAAGCAGGTGAACAGGCAATAACTGAGATAAACTGTCTTATAACAGATAAGCTTGATTAGAGATATATTCAGCCATTAAGAAAAATTAGCAAAGGCATGTACTGCAGCTTAACAAGACCTCACAAAATCTGCTGATCAGACATCCAGGAGCTTTGGGTACCTGGGGCTGGTATATTGCAGAGTTCAAGTCAGCTATCTTTATTTCCAAGTTTTTACAGATTCTCTGTTCCAGTTACCTCTTTAAGGTTTGCAATGACCCTGCTTGATTTAGGGAATTACAAACCCCAAAAGGATTTTTCTTCTCCAATGTGTTACATTCTGTTCCAGTGTGTTACATTCTGTTCCTTAACTATCTCTTTCAAGAAATGTTAAATAACACAGTGAAAGCTACACTTCTCTTTCCATGTTTTTGGTTCAGTCATAGGTTACTACAGTAACTGTCACTCGTAACTGTCACTATGATCAGATCAAGCAAAAAATGTTATCATAGTTTAGAAAGTATAGTTCACTGTATTTCTGGTCCTGCAGGTATATATTAATAATTTGAGGTGTTTTTCTTTACATATGTTGGACAGACTCAAATATCAAAAGACAGCTTATTCAACAACACAGACTTGGTGGAGGGCAAGTGTTTTGGAATTTTTCCTATAAATCATATATTTCTGAAACGATGAGTTAAAAATAACTTTGTGTGAGAGTTTGGTACTTCTACTCTTGTTAACATTTTATTCTGTCAGTTGCAATGCCTTTGAATTAAGGGTATCTTTATGAGAATTATGGAGTTTGACCCAACTGCTGCAATTCTGTCAGTTTGCATATAGTCTCCAAGTAAGCACCAAATTTCAGTGAATTGTTCGTATGTGTTAATGCAAAGTATTAACTCTACAGATACCCCTGTGTGAAAAATAGGCAAACTTACATCCCCTGAGGTAACAGAACAACTCTTTATTCCTGAAGAAATGTCCCTGTGTTCCCTTTATAACAGCTGTGATTCATTCTTGTTTTGGAACTGGAAAACAACATACATTTTCTTCCTATGTCAGAGTTTTTGTCTTTGGATCAAATATTTCAATACCATTCCCAGTTCCCCTTCTTTGTCACATACCTTTTTGCATATACACTTTGGTGAGTTTCAGAGAGAAAATATGTGACTCTTCACTGAAAAATGAGATTTTTCTTCATTACATTGTGCTTAATACTGATTTATGAATTAGAAGATCTGCCGAAGATACTAAAAAAGGTTGATGTAAAAATCACATCTTTCCCTTTTTTTTTTAGAAGAAAAGGTGGAATTAGTGATATAATTGTTCTTTGAGTTCATTACCTCATCCCGGATAACTAGAATAAGCTGATCAACACAGTTGTTATACTTTATTCACATTTAGTTTCAAAAATGTCACTTAATAAAAGAAAGAGTATGAATTTTTCACAACCACTGTTTTGACCAATTGTAACTTGTAACTGCTCACAAGAAAGGTCATTATGGAGGGAAAAAAATGCCCAAACAAAAAAAAACCCAATCAAACAAAAAAAACCCATACAAAACCACCACCCCACCATAGAGCTGTAACTAGTTGTTTTGTAACTTGCTCGGAAAAGTACAGGTTTAGGTTAAACTGCTTGCTACTAGAACTGCTTCTGTAACTTATCTAGTACCTTTTTCATATTAATTAGTTGTGTGAAACAGGACTCTGAAGTTCAATTATGTTCAACTGAGGGACAAAATTTTGAAGTTAACTTTGTTATAGAAAGCTGCGATGCCAAAAGACTCAGCTTGCTTGGCTTCAAAGTAAAAGCCAGAAAATCGGAATATAATAAAAAATAAGGAGAAATACAATTTCAGGAAGTACCTTTCTGCAAAATTGTCCACAAGTGTGACAAATTTCAAAAACATTAAATTTTTTCTTCTTGAAATAGGAAGTATTAATTAGAAACATTTTCTTCTCTCAGAAAATTCAGATTCTATGTTATAGTAGAATTATGCTTATGAACATTCATGAAAAACTTATAACCTCCTTTGTTCAAATAACTTGTATTATTTTAAAACTAAATGTATTTCATGTATTTGAACATTAAAATAATTTATTAATTTTACCCTTGAAGGCTGTATCTGAGCCATGCCTTAAAAACTACAGATCTTTTAAATCATTCTCCAGACACACAGAAAGGGTGGGGGAAAAAAAAGAGATTAAAAAAAAGAAAAAAAGAAAAACAGAGGGAAGATTGAAAGCTGATAAGTCAAAGAACTTCTACAAATGTTCTTTTCTTTTTGTCTTCTTGAAGAATATTGATAACCAATCCTTTCATTTCTGAAAGTAAGCATATAGCTTCAAATAAATAAGTAAATAAATAATATCAAACCCAATGATTTTTTTCAGGAAAAGTCTGAAGAATAGTCAAGACACAGGAAAGCAAATGATTATTCAAAGCATTAGTCAGGAAATTTGGATCTAATTATAGTTATTGATTGTAATTTAGTTTAGTCTTTTATTTCTTTTCCTCAGAACTGCCAATTTACTTTCTTTTATATGGAAAAACACATATGTCGATTAAACTTCTAATTATGAAATTTTTCATGAATATAGGATGCAATATTTGGTAAGAAAGCAACTTTTTGATACCACACAATTTGGTACAAAACACTTGTTTGGAATATGAATGTGAGTTCCTCTTCAGCCAGGAAGAATGATCTAACTACAGAACTATCATACTAGCACATACAATTTCCAAAAGGAGAAACCAAGGTGTTCAATATCAGAGGTCAAATCATTTTTCTCAGCCCTGATACGTGTTCTGCCTACCTGGCTGGCTGCTCCAAGGAGGGATTGTCTAGGAGTGTTTCTCAGACTTTCATTCACACACATTTTTTGTGAACATTTTCATCATTTCACCCTGATGAAGAAGATAATTTGAGATTCTAGAAAATTCCATGGGAAGGGAAAATGATTTTTTAAGCCTCTCAGTTTTAGCATTCCCTAAAGCTCTCTTTTCAGTTGCAAAATTGCTTACCCAACATAGATTCAGTAACCTTAGACCTAACATCTAAATTACAAATGAGATCTTTTAAATCTATTTAGTGTACAAAACACATTTTCAATATTTGGAAAACTGTATTTTCAATTACAACAAAGCATACTTACACATATAATTATGAAAGACTGCTATTTAAAAAATACTTGGGACTCTTAAAGACACCAATTAAAATTTTATTAGAAATGAGTAAACTAAACTGAACTAAACAGAATCTGGACTTGAAAATAAAGAAGAACAAAGGTTAGAACAAAACTATATTATGATAAATAGAACTTTTTAATTAAAAAAATATCCATGAAGCAATATGCAAACCCAGCTACCTTTCCTACTTCAAAGAAAGAGATTTAATCAGGCAAGTTTGCATATTTTCATAGCTGCGCTTATTGTTGATGTCATATTTTTTTGCTGTTTTTTTTGTCTCTTTTTAATCACTATTCTGACTGAAAAAAAAAGTTTACTTCTTTATTTCAAAATAAAGTTGCAAACACGGACACCAGTACCCTTAGATCTATGAGTTAGTTAGTATGAGTTAACATACATGTTCTAATCTTTTTGATACTTCGTTCACTTTAAATATAAGTTTTAAATTTAGTATCTTTGGATTTGGACTTAAGCAATCAAATAGACCACACACAAAACTCAAAAAAAGGACAAAAATAGACTTTTATAACATATAGAGACATGGCAAGAATATAGCCTACAGTGCCTTTAACTCCCTCAGAAGGTATAAATAAGATGCTGTCAGAAAAATTTTCAGATTTCTTCTAGGGTTGTCACTGCTGGTGAGGATGTTGCAAAGTGCTGAAAGAAATATATTCAAACTTATGGCCCATAGCAACAATAAAGAAACAGTTTTCAATAAAGATTAAACAGGTCTCTTAAAAATTATCCTACGTGCTGTCCGCTTGGCTCAAAAATCCTCATATAGCAATATCCTTCCTCCATTTTTCATGTTTTAGTTAAAACTGATATCTCATACATAGTTCTCATCTGAATTTTTACACTGAAGGTGCAAAAGTGAAAAACATCTCTTACAAAGTGCAATTTCCGACCAGTTGACCATGAAGGACATATTGCTTATATATCCTCATGGCATATCCAGAAAATAGAAGAATCTTCTTGCTTCTTAGCGGATGCTACACTTTGCCTTTTTCTCACATTAGAATCATCTTCCAATATAATTTAAACAGACTTTCTTGAGATTTCTGATCTGTACTTAATGTTTTTAATTTTGCTTTCTGTCACAAGGCTCAAGGTAGAGTTCTATAGTCATCTATGTCTTTTCATAGTAATCACAGCAGATACTGACTAAGGTTATCAACCAGCAAGATTTCCTTACAAAATTGTTCATGTGTGTATGATTATAACAGCCTCCCTAGCTGTTATACCTTTAAATTCAAATGAAAACTTCTGAAAATTTAAGATGATCTTTTCCAAACTTACTGATATCTTTGAATTCTACAAAGAAATTGCAGTCTGTTAAAACCTCAGTGGAACACTGATGTCTGGATAACACTGCCAATGTTAAAGGCATTCTACTAGTCTTCTTTCTTAATTAGGAAAGACAGTCTTTGTCGGAAGGCCCAGTGTCATGGAACCTCACAAAACCAAGACAGACTGACTAACAAACTAGAAACAGGACTTATCTTACAAAATGATAACAAAATCAAAATAAGTTTTACTCTAACCAAAACCACTTTGAGACTCCGACAAACATTAACAATCCACAGATTCAAAATGTCCTTTGGGAGTTAATACTACACAACCAACTTAAGAATTCTTAAGGTTTTATGGTCGATAATCCAAAATGTGCAATCACTCACCTAATAAAGTGAGGGCTCTCAACCTCAAGGAGTTTCCTTAAGTGGCATCCTGACCCAAGGGGAGAGTCCCCTGTCTGCAGAACTGCTGCTCCAAGGAGGACCAACTCAAAATGGCTTTCCAGTGGGGCTCCGTTTATACCCTAGTTGAATCTGAGCTGTGGTTAAATATGGTCTTGTAGACCCCCCATTGGCTGAGGACCCCAACTTCCTAGCTTTTCAACTGAAATGCGTAGATGCTGACAACCACTGTGTGGGCATGGCAAGAGCTGTGGTGGGAAGTTTTCATGGGCTTTTGTTAGGTCTTTGTTAGGTCTTTATCAGGCCTTTGTCAGATCTTTGTCAGGGCGGGTGCATCTGCCACACCCCGTTGGAACTCAGCTTTGGATTTCTTTTTTTCTTCAGTGGAGAAACAAAATATTACATTTCCCACAGTCAGAATGGTCTGACAGGACAGAACTTTTTGAAATGTTGAATATTTTGAGGTCAAAGAAAAGAAACAGGATATTTCCTGCTGTTTTGAAATTTGGGCATTCTGACTGCAGAAGTGACATTAAAGAGTAATCATTTTGATTACCCACCTTTCAAAAGTTTGACTCATGTTCAAGGTCCTCCACAATCTTTTTTCCACTGAGAAACTACATTTTCCAACTCTATGATGTTTAATGAAAGTCTCATTATTTTTTAAAAATTTTTGACTGTAGTCTACCACTATTAGCACCTCAGGAGAAAAGTAAAGAAATTTAACCTGTATGTTTTGGGAACAGTACCTTTTTTTGCTTGTTTTGAGACCTACACCATTGAGAGTACATTTTTAACAATAGGGAAAGAACCTTTTAAAGTTGGATGAAGGAATGATTCAAGGGATGACTAATTGAATACACAGCAACTTCTTCTTGTCATCCACATCTCCTGCTACAGTGAGAAATGTAATTGCTTGGTAGAAGATAGCCCCAGAATTTTCTTAAATGAAAATTGGAAGGCTTAGCCAGGATCCCCCAATAATCCCCATTCTCTGTCAAAAGCTCAAAATCGTTGTTGATTTTAATAAGTTAGTTGCTAATACATATCTAAAAATCCCACAGAACATCTAGGTGTATCTCCCTGTTTAGATATCTTTAAATACTTTTAACTCTTTCCCCTTGATATTTTGGTATATATAGACGAAGTATATTAATGCAATCAGTAAAGAATAACCAGTATAATTAAACTGAGAATGTACTAAGGTATTATTAAGGGAGAGTTGAGTCTTTATTCCTCAGGAAAATCAGCAATATTTCTACCCTATATTCACCTAAGACAGAGATGTAACCCAAATGTCCAGACTGGTAGGGAAAAAAGGTAGGATTCAGGGGTTAAAAACTTGGTAAAAATCCACAACGCCCTGCACTAGCTCAGTTTTGAATAACACAGACAATGAACATCTGAAGAGCTAAGGCACTGTCTTTCACCAAGACCTGCATTTTGTTTAGGAACCTTATTTCCTTTGAGAATGTAAGCCTCAAGGTCTACATGTATAGAAGTGGGGATAATAACATTTCTCTGCCTCAGAGGGATAGCATGAAGACAAATACTAAGAAACTAAGGTAAAGGAAAACACATATAAGTACTTCAAGAAAGATTTTTTTCTGGCTAATGAAGACCTCGCTTGTTCTTTGTTTTTGAATTCTTTGTCATAAGCATCCTTTTTGTTGTCATATCCTTATTTGCATGTTGTCCTGGTTTCATTGGGATTTTGTTTCAGTTTATGGCCAGCCATGGTGACCAGGGTCATTAGCAGTTAAATGCAGGGAAGCTAACCCTGACTGGCCCACAGGTGTATTTATATCATTAACAACCAAGTTCACTATAAAAGGGAGGGCTTGCTGGGGAGAGATGAGGCTGTTTTTGCTCTTCTTTCTTCTGGCCTCATAACCAACACCCCCCCCCCCCATCCTTGTCCCCGTCCCTGTTCGTCCCCGTCCCTGTTCCCCCCCCCCCCCATATATTGCTGATGATTGCTATTCCTGGACAGCTTGCTGCAACCTAAGCTAAGTATACTTTTGTGTGTTTTGTGTTAGTATTTATATTTCTTTCTTTATTTTATTAAATCTGTTTAATTTTAACCCACGAGTCTCCTTCTTTTTCCCAATTTCCTTCCTCGGTTGGGAAAGGGATATTGGGTGAGAGAAAAACTGTTACTGTTTAGCCCCTGGTGTGGGCTAAATGAAGACACATGTATAAAAAAGTTCTTTCAGTTTGTTTCCTCATGATTTCTGCAACGAATGAGGCAAGGATGCTGCCAATAACCCCATCAATAGCTTATAGATTATAACTAAGGAGGGAGACTAATACCCTCCTCACTGCAACCTCCTATCAGGTAGCTGTAGAGAGCAATAAGGTCTCCCCTCAGCCTCCTTTTCTCCAGACTAAACAACTCCAGTTCCCTCAGCTGCTCCTTATCAGACTTGTTCTCCAGACCCTTCACCAGCTTCATTGCTCTTCTTTGGACTCGCTCCAGCACCTCAATGTCCTTCTTGTAGTGAGGGGCCCAAAACTGAACACAGTGTTCATGGTGTGGCTTCACTAGTGTTGAGTACAGGGGGACGATCACTTCCCTCGTCCTGCTGGCCACACTATTTCTGATACAGTCGAGGATGCTGTTGGCCTTCTTGGCCACCTGGGCACACTGCTGGCTCATATTCAGCTAGCCATTGATCAACACCCCCAGGTCCTTTTCCTCCAGGCAGCTTTCTAACCACTGTTCCCCAAGCCTGTAACATTGCATGGGGTTGTTGTGCCCCAAGTGCAGGACCCGACAATTAGCCTTGTTGAACCTCATACAGTTGGCCTTGGCCCATTGATCCAACCTGTTGAGATCACTCTGCAGAGTCTTCCTACCCTCAAGCAGATCAACAATCCCACCCAACCTGGTGTTGTCTGTGAACTTACTGAGGGTGCACTCGATCCCCTCGTTGAGATCTTTGATAAGGATATTAAATAGCACTGGCCCCAATACTGAGCTCTGGGGAACATCACTTGTAACCGGCTGTCAACTGGATTTAATGCCATTCATGACAACTCTTTGGGCCCGGCCATCCAGCCAGTTTTTTACCCAGCGAAGTGTCAGGGCCCAAGTTAGATTCTGGGCTCTGAGAAGGTTCTTTATGATCTCAGAGAGCAACATTAAGACACAAATGAGGTCAGATGCTGCCACTCAGACCTCTTTATTAAACGAGAGGGTAGAGAAAAAAACAAAGCGATAGGAAAGGTAGGAAGTGAGAGGAGAAAACTAAGCAGGAGAGCAGAGAGAGCAGCAAGGTTAGACACCACCACGTACCCAGCGGTGTTCCATCAGTCCTTATTCCTCGGTGCGCAGACAAAGAAAAAACAGAAGTAGGCACCGCCTGGAGGGGGAGGGAGGCAGGCAGTGGCAGGGAGCAGCAGCAGCGAGCAGTGGGGGGAAGCAGGCAGGAAGTAAGGAGCCTGCGGCTGGTCCATGGGGTCCTTTTTATGGAGAGAGGGTGGGCGTGCGCACGTGCTTCATCCAATGGGCAGGTGTCTCCATGCTGCCTTGTCCAATGGGTGTGTGCCTCCATGCTGGTCTCCTCCAATGGATGTGTGTCTACGAGCATCAGCAACAGAGCTTGTCGCTGGCAGATAGAACATGTACACTTATCCTGAAATAACAAAACACACCTGCTGTCTGCCCCAAAAGAGTAACAGTTTCGGTTGACAGGTACAGGTAGTCATGTACATGACCGCAAACTTTGAGACATTTATCTGCCATTTTATGGTCCCCCACACGAAGTTATAGGTCATATGGACAATAATAAAGGTTTTGTGCTTTCATTCAAAAAGATCTTTATTTCAGCTTTATGATAATTTTTTAAAATTTTAGTTCCATGCAGTTATGTTAGCATACAGGTAATTATCATAGATAACCCACATTTAACTTGCCAAAGTAAAAATTAAGGATGTTCCCCAATTTTAACTTTGTTAATAGACTGAAGGTTTCATTTTTTGCTGATAACTGATTCATGCAATGAAGAATTTTAAAAGCTTTTCTTTTCTTTGAAAACACTTATTTGAAAATATTATGAGTTTGAAAAAGAAATAAGATTTAATAATTATTGATGTCACTACCTATAAAATTATAAAAAGCAAGTGATTTGAGCAAGAAGCATGTCCTTCAAGTCATGATCCTACTACCTCTTGGTATGGGAGGTAGCATATAGGTGTGGGAGTAGTTTGCATCATGGTGTCCTACATTGGGTTGAGCATTACCTGCATGGTTAGATGATCATCATTCATCTAACACAATGAACTGGTCAACTTAGTCTTCAGCTGGATCAGTATTTGCTGTTATGCATTATTCACCAGGTCAAATGAAAGTATAGTAAATTTTATACAAAGTTATACGTCTTAAAAGCATCGTGTTGTAGAAACTTGAGATAATTTTTGTGAAGATGAGACAGTTTACAAAAGAGAAGCTTTTTTAAAACAAGAAGTTTTTTCACTCATTGGGAAGTTCAGAAAAATAGCAGAAAGGAAAAACCAGGAGAGAGTAAGAAAATCAACTAAAGCGTTTTTATCATAAAATCATAGAACTTCAAAGATCCTCTAGTCCAAATTTTCATGGGAAACAGAGCCTAAATGAGATTATCTAGCATCCTGTCCAGTCACATCTTGAAAACTTCCACTGATGGGGACTCTACCACGTCCCTAGGGAGGTTGTTCCAGTGAAAGATCATTCTCGTTGTAAAAAATTTCTTTCTTATATTCAGATGAAACCTCTCCCAGTGCAACTTGTACTTGTCACCCCTTGTCTTCCCCATGTGGTTCTTTGTGAAGAGAGAGCCTACATCTTCTTTGTAGCCACCCTTGTACTGGAATACTGCGATGAGGTCCCCCTGAGCCTTCTCTTCTCCAGGGAGAAAAGACCTAATGCCTTCAGTCTTTCCTCATATGGCAGGTTCTCCAGTCCTTTGATCATCTTTATGGACCTCCTTTGGACCATCTTCAGTCTGTCCTTGCCTTTTTTGAATTGTGGGGACTAGAACTGGATACAGTGCTCCAGGCATGGCCTGATGAGTGCTGAGTAGAGCAGTTTGATCACATCTTTATCTCTGCTAGTAATGCCCCTGTGGATGCAGCTCAGGATCCAATTTGCCTTTGTTACTGCAGCAATGCACTGCTGACTCATCTTCAGCTTTTTGTCTATCAGGACCCCCAGGTCCCTTTTAGGAAGTCTGCTCCCTAACCACAAAGATTCTAGCCTGTACTGGGCAATTTGGTTATGTCATCCCTTGTTATGTCATTCTTTCATTTTGTGTCAGAGTTTATTACAGCCCCCTTTTCTTCAATCAGTATTGTGTTTTTACATTTTTTAAAAAAAGCAAATATGTTATAGATGAAGCAACATATATATTTCTGATTGACTAAAAAATCCCTTTGACATTTTCACAGTTTTGTTCTGCTGTTTGCATTTTGTTTCTACTAAAGGATGACTGTGTTTGAAAATTGCTTGAACAAAAGTGGGTGGAGGTGAAGAGGTAGTAATGATGGAGCAAGGAGGAAAGTGGGTTTCCTTTGTAAGAAATGCATGTGAGAGAATAGGCATAAACATCTAGGGTGAACATGTGTTGGATTTGGCTGGGATAGAGTTAATTTTCTTCATAGTAGCTAGCATGGGGCTATGTTTTGTATTTGTCCTGAAAACAGTGTTGATAACACAGAGATGTTTTCATTATTGTTGGCTTACACAGAGTCAAGGCCTTTTCTGCTTCTCACACCACACTATCAGCTAGTAGTCTGGGGGTGCACAAGAAGTTATGAGGGAACACAGATGGGACAGCTGACCCCAACTGACCAAAGGGTCATCCCATGCCATATGATGTCATGCTCAGAATATAAACCTGGGGGAAGAAGAAGGAAGTGGGGGACATTGAGAGTGATGGCATTTGTCTTCCCAAGTCATGATTACGCATGATGTAGCCCTGCTTTCCTAGGAGATGGCTGAACACCTGCCTGCCAATGGGAAGTAGTGAATTAGTTCCCTCTTTTGCTTTGCTTTGCATGTATGGCTTTTGCTTTACCTATTAAACTGTCTTTATCTCAACCCTCAAGTTTTCTCACTTTTACTCTTCCGATTCTCTCACCCAGCCTACTGTGCTGGAGTGAGTGGCTGTGTGGTGCTTAGTTGCTGGATGGGGTTAAATCACAAAAGAAGGGGAAAAAAAGAAAAAGAGCATATAAAACTTGGTTCTATTAACTTATTGTAAATTTTAAAGAAAATAAAATACAAACTTTGAAAAAAAATTTAGGGAATGAATGAATATAATAAAAATATTAAAAGAAACCAAAAGTCAATGCAAACATTTTCACCTCAATAAAATGAGATAAAACATGAATTAAAATAAAATATTTTTGAAAAAGAACTATGTGGAAACCTTTAACATCATAGGCTTTTTATCTTTTTCCATTAAGATTATAAATTAAAATAATATTTTGTTCTGATTATCCAAAACTTCATTGACATTTAAACTTTACTGATAGTGACACAAGTACCAACAAACAATTCCATGTAAATAATAGAAAAAACTTCCAAGATGACAGAATAGTTAATGGATTTCATTCTATTAGAGTCCTAGGAGCTACACCTATTATAAAAATTAATGTTGCTGATATGGTACAAATAGTTTGACACTTTGGGATTTGTTAAATAGGGCTAATGAAAGACTCATTACTTGAGAAGTGTTATATAGGGAATAGACCATAGTGAAGATTAAAAAAAATCCCACAACAATGATTATGAATATATTTTGGAACAGAGCCCTCAGAGAATCAATTTGGGTTAGAGCGCATATTTAATTTTGTACAATAACAAAACCCAAAGCAGTAAATTAGTGCTCACTGGTCTTTAATAAAGTTGTATCAAGCTAGAAGACAGTCTTAAAGTGTCCAACACATGTTCTCTGTGCATATATATACATCAATATGTAAATACACCACTGATTTTACTATATGTAATAATAAAATGTTAAAATTTCCTGATGGAAATAATGAATTCTATTGAATAACACTATTTTCTCAAAAAAAAAGTAACACGTGCTTCAGGCAGGTGGAATTTTAAAGCTCCAATGCTTTTTCTATAACTGTATATATGTTCATTAGCTTAAAAATGAATCATACTGTGCCACTGTCAGAATGAGCTATGTTATGGCATCTGAAAACTTAATCTACACATGTATTTATTTTCTAGCATTAAGATGGAATAAGCTGTGCAGAACATACCCTATAAATTCTGGTACTGTTATTTTAAGAATAACTTCCAGAGAGAATGTCTCCATATTTTCAATACAAGATGTATGAACTGTATTAAAAAAAACCAAACTCACCTTTCTTATCTAGAAAGTACAGAACAATCATATCAATGTGGTTTAAATTACGATGCTGCTTTTTTTTATGACATTTTTGTCTTTTGTTTGGTTGTCACTGAAACCATTTAATCATAGTTCCTAATGTCTCACTCAAAGCTGTATGTATCAGGTCAATGATAATAGATATGTAATTGTACATTATTTAATATATAAAACAGATGCACTATATTGTTGAAATGGTAGGGTGTATATGGATGAAACTTCAGCATTTGAATGGTGCATAAGAAGTGAATAGAAGGAATCTTCTTCGTTTGGGGAATTTTTGTTTAATTTTCTAATTAAACTTACCTTTGCCAAATTAAGCTTACTTGAAAAGAACATTCTTTTTAAAGAAATATGCAAAGCTACAGGGACAGATTTAACTATTATTACACGTATGAATCTATATTAAAGTAGCATGAAATTATTTTGTTGGAATCTTGTCTGTAGAAGGGCAGAATTTGATCTCCAAAGTAACAAGAGAACTTTTTAACCAGCTTATTTCATGTATCTCAAAAAGATCCAGTACTTTGAAAGCAATTTATGTAAGAGATATAGCAAATCTAAACAACTATTCTTTACCTATGTGAAGGAAAAATCAAAAAATGGAATTATGCCGGGAAAGCGCTATGCCTGTGGACAAAACAAAAATCATGTCCAAATCAAGTGTAGGTGTAAACGTCGCTCGATAGGCTGAGCCATCGGTACGATTTCAGTGCCTTGGACAACTGCTCAGGTCAGGCAGAAAGTAGCAGCAAATACGAGGGAAATACACTGAATTAGAGAGTATTGACAATCATAGCATACATTGTATAAGGGAAGCATATTCTGTCCTTCATCCCATTCCTTCCTAGTTTCATAAATATACTGGACACCAAGAATAAAACAAAAAAAAAGTAATGAAAAAATATGATGACAACAGGATGGACAATCCTTTTACTAGAGAAGAACAGTGCATTATACTACTCTGATGAATCACCATACCTGAGAAAACAAAACAAAAAAATTATCACTAAATGAAGTCAGCTATGTAAGAAACTAGTAAGCTATGAGAAATCCTGTGAAATGTTCAGAGAGATGTAGCATCAGTTCTTCCAGTGCTTTTTATAAGCACCTAAATGTTGGCTTCGAATAGGAAATAGCTAAAATTAAGTCATGTTTAAATTTAAATTTATTTATATTGTAATAGTGTACATAATCTATCTGAGGATGTTGATGCAATTGTTCATGAGACAAAACCAGTCTAACATCACGGTTTAGCGTGAACCTTACAACGTTCCAAAACCTTACTATTGTAAAGCTGAGAGGCAAAGAAGTTTATAAAATTCAGAGATTCCAAACACAGTTTTATAGTTTTGGGTAACGGGAGGGACAGTTGTGTGATGTTACTGTGCATAGCAGGTAGAAAGCATAACTGAAGGAATAAAGATGGGAAGATTATATTGATTTTTCTACTGCTAAGTGAAAAGATGCTACAATGAATGTTCCCAAATAAAAAAGGTGGATAATACAAACCAGATTTCCCACTGTTCTGGGAAGGACTTGGGAGAGCAGCAAGACTACAAATTTGATGCTAAACCTTCAAAACTGCTCTTCAAATATTTTCCAAATTTCAGAGTGTGATAATAATGCTCCAAATTTTTCTCAGGAAAAAAAACCACAAACTTCCAGATACTCCAAAAATTCTGGAAATGTAAGGAAAAGAAATCATGCCAATGATTCTACCTAGATCTTTTTTTTTCGGAAAGGAAGAGAAAGACAAAAATTTAATTATCCGGGATAATTTTTGGTATCTTTTGAGAATTTCAGAAGAATAAGAAATAAGATTACAGTTAAATGTATTAAAATAATTTCCAAAACAAAGAAAACTACCAGTCTGTTACTAATAAAAAGGAACTCATTACAGAATCACACAGAATCACAGAATCAATCAGGTTGGAAGAGACCTCTGGGATCATCGAGTCCAACCGTTGCCCTGACATCACCCTGTCAACTAGACCATGGCACTAAGTGCCATGTCCAGTCTGTTCTTAAACACATCCAGAGATGGTGACTCCACCACCTCCCTGGGCAGCCCATTCCAATGTCTAATAACCCTTTCTGAAAAGAAATTCTTCCTAATGTCCAACCTGAACCTCCCCTGGCGAAGCTTGAGGCTGTGTCCTCTTGTCCTATTGCTAGTTGCCCAGGAGAAGAGGCCGACTCCCACTTCACTACAACCTCCCTTCAGGTAATTGTATTACACCTTGAACAGTACGTTATATGTTCCTAAACTTTCAGTTGTGCATATTTATGTGGCTTCAAAGAACTAATCTGAGTTATATGATCACATGCATTGAACATGACCAGAGTTCGTCATAACCATGTTTTCAGAATATAAGCCTCTATTCATAAATCTACCTAGCTTTGCAGTTTGATAGATAAGAAAGAACTTGTAATGATGGGCCCTGACAAAATAGTTGTATTTTTAGATTTAAAATTAAAGCAAGTCTTTTTCCATATAGATACCTGAATTTAATGACTGAAGCAAAGGAAGAATGCATTAAATACCTTGAAAGACATCTTGTCATTGTTCACCAGCTTGATCATAACTTCTCTTCAATTACTTGGTTTGCTGATATGTTTTGTTCTCTTAAGTATATGACTTTATTTTAGACATATGACTTTCAGACCATGAAATACTGGAAAAACTGTATTTTATTTCCTTAAATGCCAGCTTTCAGAATGGATATTATTGGAATAGTAAAAGTATATCAAAATACAAATAGTATATTGTAATATGCTATGTATTAAAGTATTTTATCATATCAATGACCAGAAAAAAAAAGTGTCTTAACAGGACCAAAAATATGTAATGGAAAAGAATAATTATATTCTGTTAATCCATTAGGTCTCATGTCTGACTTGAATACGGAAAGTTTGTGTGAAAGGTTATGCTGCCTATAAAACAGATTAAAAGGAGAAAAAGAAACAGAGATTAAGAAATAGACAATTTTCACTTTGCATGTCTTTGAAGTGTCATTAGAATATATTAGAATATAGGCCACATTACCTTTCAGTTATTTAATTCGCAAATTAAATATAAAAAATAAATTACAAATTACAACTTCTAATTATTTTACAATATTCAGAATTAATATGAACTATTACAATTACTAAAATATTTATAATTAATTTACAATTAATTTATTAATTTATTTATTAACAAAT
Organism: Nyctibius grandis; assembly: GCF_013368605.1. Lineage (NCBI taxonomy): Eukaryota > Metazoa > Chordata > Aves > Nyctibiiformes > Nyctibiidae > Nyctibius > Nyctibius grandis. The sequence continues at coordinate 14,022,986 of NC_090659.1, read as the reverse complement.
ATTGACGAGGAGGGGTGCCATAGTGGACTTTGTTCTCACCAACAAGGAGGGGTTGGAGGGGAATGTAAAGCTCAAGGGCAGCCTTGGCTGAAGTGACCATGAAATGGTGGAGTTCAAGATACATAGGGCAGCAAGGAGGGCGCGCAGCCAGCTCACCACCCTGGACTTCAGGAGAACAGACTTTGGTCTCTTCAGGGACCTGCTTTGGAAAGTCCCTTGGGATAAAGCCCTGGAGGGAAGAGGGGCCGAAGAAAGCTGGTTAGTATTCAAGGACCACCTCCTCCAGGCTCAGGAGCAATTCATCCCGACAAAGAGGAAGGCAGGCAAAAAAGCCAGGAGTCCTGCATGGATGAACAAGGAGCTCCTGGATAAAGTCAGGCACAAGAAGGAAGCCTACAGAGGGTGGAAGCAAGGGCAGGTAGCCTGGGAGGAATACAGAGAAATTGTCCGAGCAGCCAGGGACCAGGTTAGGAAAGCTAAAGCCCTGGCAGACTTCAATCTGGCCAGGGATGTCAAGGACAACAGGAAAAGTTTCTATAGGTATGTCAGTGATAAAAGGAAGACTAGGGAAATTGTGGGCCCTCTCCAGAAGGAAACGGGAAACCTCGTTACCTGGGATATGGAGAAGGCTGAGGTACTCAACGACTTTTTTGCCTCAGTCTTCACTGACAAGTGTTCTAGCCTCACCACCCAAGTCGCAGAAGGCAGAAGCAGGGACTGGAAGGATGAAGAACCGCCCACTGTAGGAGAAGATCAGGCCCTAGACCATCAAAGGACAGTCATCAAAGGAGGTGCACAAGTCCATGGGACCTGATGAGATGTACCCACGGGTCCTGAGGGAACTGGCAGATGAAGTTACTAAGCCACTATCCATCATTTTTGAAAAGTCGTGGCAGTCTAGTGAAGTTCCCACTCACTGGAAAAAGGGAAACAACACCCTCATCTTCAAGAAGGAAAAAAAGGAAGACTCGGGGAACTACAGGCCAGTCAGTCTCACCTCTGTGCTTGGCAAGATCATGGAACAGATACTCCTGGAAACTGTGCTAAGGCACATGGAATTCAGGAAAGTGATTTGTGACAGCCAGCATGGCTTCACCAAGGGTAAATCATGCCTGACAAATTTGGTGGCCTTCTGCAACGGTGTTACAGCGCTGGTGGATAGAGGAAGAACAACTGATATTATCTACCTGGACTTGTGCAAAGCATTTGCCACTGTCCTGTATGGCATCCTTGTCTCTAAATTGGAGAGACATGGACTTGATGGATGGACCACTTGGTAGACAAGGAATTGGCTGGATGGTCGTACTCAAAGTTATGGTCAACGGCTCAATGTCCAAGTGGACACCAGTGACGAGTGGCGTTCCTCAGGGGTCTGTATTGGGACCAGTCCTGTTTAACATTGTCGTTGGTGACATGGATAGTTGGATTGAGTGCATCCTCAGAAAGTTTGCCACGGACACCAAGCTGTGTGGTGCGATCGACACGCTGGAGGGAAGGGATGCCATCCAGAGGGACCTTGACAGGCTTGAGAGGTGGGTATGTGCGAACCGCATGTGGTTCAACAAGGTCAAGTGTAAGGTCCTGCATGTGGGTTGGGGCAATCCCAAGCACAAATACAGGCTGGGCAGAGAATGAATTGAGAGCAGCCCTGAGGAGAAGCACTTGGGGGTGATGGTTGATGAGAAGCTCAACATGAGCTGGCAATGTGCGCTTGCAGCCCAGAAGGCCAACCGCATCCTGGGCTGCATCAAAAGAAGAGTGGCCAGCAGGTCGAGGGAGGTGATTCTGCCCCTCTACTCCGCTCTCGTGAGACCCCACCTGGCATACTGTGTTCAGCGCTGGGGCCTCCAACATAAGAAGGACATGGAGCTGTTGGAACGAGTCCAGAGGAGGGCCACAAATATGATGAGAGGGCTGGAGCACCTCTCCTGTGAAGAGAGGCTGAGAGAGTTGAGGTTGTTCAGCCTGGAGAAGAGAAGGCTCCAGGGAGCGAGCAGCCTTCCAGTACCTGAAGTGGGCCTACAGGAAAGTGAGAGAGGGACTTTTTACAAGGGCAAGTAGTGACAGGATGAGGGGGAATGGTTTTATACTGAAAGAGGGTAGATTTAGATTAGATATTGGGAAGAAATTCTTTCCTGTGAGGGTGGTGAGACACTGGAACAGGTTGCCCAGAGAAGTTGTTGGTGCCCCCTCCCTTGCAGTGTTTAAGGCCAGACTGGATGAGGCTTTGAGCAACCTGGTCTAGTGGAAAGGTGTCCCTGCCTGTTGCAGGGGGATTGGAACTAGATGATCTTTAAGGTCCCTTCCAACCCAAAGCATTCTATGATTTTATGAAATATAAGTTGGCTTGGCAGCTATGGAATAGGTTGTTTTGGTTTGCACCAGTTGTTATATATAAGATTTTTTTTTTTTAACAAACAGATTATTAAATTCTGTTATGCATCATTACATTAATGTTTTCTCAGTGAACCCCAAATCACTTTTTAACAATCAGGAGTTCACTTTTCTAAATTTAATGATACTTATTATACATAATAATAATGATAATATTATTATACGTAATTACAATCAAAATAATAATTCTAAAAGAAAATACTAGTAATAAAAATAATAAAGGTAATAATCCAGCAGCAACCATATCTATTATATTGGTGTAGTATTGCCCAATGTCCCAGATATGATCAGATTTTTACTTGTAAACGCAGACAGAGAAATTTCCGTATCGAAGGAGGTTATGCTTTGTCTATGCAATGAATACATAATGTAGGAGAAAGCATTCTATCCCTATTCATAAAAGGAGGAAGTGACTCACTACAAAAGGAATGAAAATATTGTTGAATCCATACAGGAAGTGAATGCTAGAAAGTGAGCTCAAACATCTGAGATGTAAGGTTGAAGTACAGATATCCATGATTATAAACTGTGTCTTTTTCTCTTAGAACAAATGTATTCAAGTGTATATACATAAAAAAATCTTCGGAGCATACAGATACATTATGCAGTTTAGCAGCGGGAATTATATACACAAAGGCTCTAAACCAGAGCACAGTAAGCTCCACTCACAGACAAGTATTTTAAAGGTTCTTCTGGATAGTTTATATCAGGTATCAATTTATGGAAAGAAAACCTCCTGATGTCAAAGCTTTTAACTTCAATTAAAGCTGCCCTTATCTATTTTCTTGATGATTCCCAAAGTCAGGCAATATTAAAAATATATGTACATGGAGACTAAATAAATATAACTAGCAAATATCTACTTAACTATTTTTTTCCCTAATGCAGTTATTATTTCTTTATCACTGATAATCTGAGAGGCTAGTAGATAAGTGGACAGGACTGTTAAATACATAATCCATGTGTTATATGAAGGCTACATTCATACAGGGAACAAAATCATAAATAGAAAAGTTAAGATTTCTCACATCCTTTTATTTGGAATTTTAATTTTAGTGAAACTGTATGTAGATGTGTATCTAAATCTGTGGTTGATAGGTTTCTGCCCCACTAGAGATTCAAAATCACCACAGATTTTTAGTTAGAAGGTATCTGAAAAGTATCACTGTCAAGTGGTTCAGTACACAAAAAAAAAACAGCTATTTTTAGTATACTTTGTGAAACTCATTGAAAAATGTTATTGATGTTAAATACTGATTGCAATATTCATTCAGACTTTAAAGGCAGACTACACTGATTTTTCCTGTATCCTTCCTAGGAATAAGCAATAATTCTAATATTATTATTAAAACTTAAAAAATGTCAGTTATACATATAGTCATTCAAACACACTTTTCATATTTTTGACTATCAATTTTTATCAGGCATACGGTTACAAATGTTATCTTATATGAGAACAATCCAATCACAGAATCAACTAGGTTGGAAGAGAACTCTGGGATCATTGAATCCAACCTTCGACCTAACACCACTGTGTCAAATAGACCGTGGCACTAAGTGCAACATCCAGTCTTCTCTCAAACACCTCCAGGGATGGTGACTCCACCACCTCCCTGGGCAGCCCATTCCAATGCCTAATAACCCTTCCTGTGAAGAGATTTTTCCTAATGTCTCACCTGAACCTCCCCTGGCACAGCTTGAGGCTATGTCCTCTTGTCCTGTTGCTAGTTGCCTGGGAGAAGAGGCCAATACGCACCCTGCTACAACTTCCTTTCAGGTAGTTGCAGAGAGCAATAAGGTGTCCCTTGAGCCTTCTTTTCTCCAGGCTAAACAATCCCAGTTCCCACAGCCTCTCCTCATGGGACATACCCTTCAGACACTTCACCAGCTTCATTGCCCTCCTCTGGACTCGCTCCAGCACTTCAATGACTGTCTTGAAGTGAGGAGCCCAGAACTGGACACAGTATTCAAGGTGCGGCCTCACCAGAGCCAAGAACAGGGGAACAATTACTTCCCTCGTCCTGTTCGACAAACATTCCTGATATACACCAGGATGTTATTGGCCTTCTTAGCTGCCTGGGCACGCTGCTGGCACGTGATCAGCTGGCTGTCCACTAACATCCACAGATCCTTTTCCACCGGGCCGCTTTCCAACCGCTCTTCACCCAGGCTGTAGTGCTGTATGGGGTTGTTGTGGCCAAAGTGTAGGACCTGTCCCTGGAGCTGTAGGATTTGTGTCTCTCTCAACCCTAACCCTAACCCTAAGAGTACCGGGATCTTGGGGCAGAGGTCCCCAGCAGAGTGGGTGGCCCAGATTATAAATGTGTGGTTGCTCCCTACACACCTTTCTCATCTGGGCCACCCACGCTGCTGGGGACCTCCGACCCAAGATCCCGGTACTCTTAGGGTTAGGGTTAGTGTTGAGACAGACACAAAGCCTACATCTCCAGGGACACTGGGGCTGGGAACGGCATGCCAAGGGCAGCATGGCACTGCACCAACATTGCTCCCTACACGCCTTTCTAATCTGGGCCACCCATGCTGCTTGAGACCTCAGCCCCAAGATCCCGGTACTCTTAGGGTTAGGGTTAGTGTTGAGAGAGACACAAAGCCTACAGCTGCAGGGACACTGGGGCTGGGAAAGGCATGCCAAGGGGAGCATGGAAGTACACCAACATTGCTCCCTACACACCTTTCTAATCTGGGCCAACCGCAATGCTGGGGACCTCAGCCCCAAGATCCCGGTACTCTTAGGGTTAGGGTTAGTGTTGAGAGAGACACAAAGCCTACAGCTCCAGGAACACTGGGGCTGGGAAAGGCATGCCAAGGGGAGCATGGCACTGCACCAACATTGCTCCCTACACTCTTTCCCAATCTGGGTCAACCATCTCCTGGGGACCTCCGCCCCAAGATCCCGGTGCGCTTAGGTTTAGGGTTAGGTTTAGTGTTGGGAGACACACAAAGCCTAGAGCTGCAGGGACACTGGGGCTGGGAAAGACATGCCAAGGGCAGCATGGCACTGCACCAACATTGCTCCCTACTCACCTTTCTAATCTGGGCCACCCATGCTGCTTGAGACCTCAGCCCCAAGATCCCAGTACTCTTATGGTTAAGGTTAGGGTTAGTGTTGAAAAGACACAAAGCCTACAGCTGCAGGGACACTGGGGCTGGGAAAGGCATGCCAAGCCTCACAGCACTGCACCAACATTGCTCCCTACACACTTTCCCAATCTGGGCCAACTATCTCCTGGGGACCTCAGCCACAAGATCCCGGTACTCTTAGGGTTAGGGTTAGGGTTAGGGTTAGTGTTGAGAGAGACACAAAGCCTACATCTCCAGGGACACTGGGGCTGGGAAAGGCATGCCAAGGGGAGCACGGCACTACACCAACATTGCTGCCTATACACCTTTCTAATCTGGGCCACCCACGCTGATGGGGACTTCAGCCCCAAGATCCCGGTACTCTTAGGCTTAGGGTTAGTGTTGAGAGAGACACAAAGCCTACAGCTCCAGGGACACTGGGGCTGGGAAAGGCATGCAAAAGGGATCATGGCACTGCACCAACATTGCTCCCTATACACCTTTCTAATCTGGGCCAACCGCAATGCTGGGGACCTCAGCCCCAAGATTACGGTACTCTTAGGGTTAGGGTTAGGGTTAGTGTTGAGAGAGACACAAAGCCTACATCTGCAGGGACACTGGGGCTGGGAAAGGCATGCCAAGGGCAGCACGGCACTGCACCAACATTGCTCCCTACAAACCTTTCTAATCTGGGCCACCCACGCTGCTGGGGACCTCCGACCCAAGATCCCGGTACTCTTAGGGTTAGGGTTAGTGTTGAGAGAGACACAAAGCCTACAGCTGCAGGGACACTGGGGCTGGGAAAGGCATGCCAAGGGCAGCATGGCACTGCACCAGCATTGCTCCCTACACACTTTCTAATCTGGACCACCCACGCTGCTGGGGACCTCAGCCCCAAGATCCCGGTACTCTTAGGTTTAGGGTTAGGTTTAGTGTTGAGAGAGACACAAAGCCTACAGCTGCAGGGACTCTGGGGCTGGGAAAGGCATGCCAAGGGCAACACAGCACTGCACCAACATTGCTCCCTACTCACCTTTCTAATCTGGGCCACCCATGCTGCTGGGGACCTCAGCCTCAGCCCCAAGATCCCGGTACTCTTCGGGTTAGGGTTAGTGTTGAGAGAGACACAAAGCGAAAGAGCGAAAGAGCGAAAGAAGACAAAACATGTAGAAAAAAAAGCAGCTGGATCAAGCTAATGGTCAAAAAAAGAATAGCTCAAACAAGATGCTCCAAATATACTTGAGCTCTGATTGCCAACAGTCAAGGATTAATGCTGAAATCTTGAACTGTGTAGGCTTACAGTAGCCTACTCTATGGAAATCTATTCAAGTCCAAGTAGAAAGCTACATTCTCATAATAAATTAAAAGTTGTTGAAATTTTACCATTTTGACCTCTTGCTGAAAAGGAGTTATTTACTCAGAATTCCTAATTAGACATTGTGTCTACTAATATCGGAGTTGAGGTTGTCAGGACATAACATATTTGTTATCTCATGGTATATTAATAAATACATTGTTATAATCCAGTTCAGTTTATCTTTCACATTTATGAGTTTGTTTTGTTTTGGTTTAGTTTAAAACATAAAATTTATTTTTATTACCAGGCCATTTTTTTTGACTATCTCACCAAGATTCTTGCAAGAGCTTTGAAAGGCTATTAATTTATATTATTATACACACTAATCATGCTAATCCATCTAATGTTATAATTGCATAATTGCTCAGTGATCATTGGGTTTATACTGTATTTGTTTAAGATACGTAGGCAATGAAAAATTATTCTTAAAATTACCTCTGTGTGCATTATTATAAGGATATATTTCTCATGTTCTTGTCTCTCTTTTGCAGCTGTATTAAATTGTAGAGCTAAGTAATTTTTTTTTCTTCTTTTTCCTCTAAGTGAAACTATTGTTCTTCTTATGAAATATGTTGAAAAAAAAAATCATTGACTGGCACAAAACCCATGACTGACTTTGATTAAACATACTTTAGAAATGGATCTTCACTTCCCCTTTAAGAATAACAAAATAAACTATTAGCAGATGTTACTTTTATCTCAATCAAATATACAAAAATTAGCTAGTGTTGTTCTACAATGAAGAGAAATAGAACATAGAAATAATAAGCCAGTCCTCAGTGATGCCGAAGAAACGATTCAATCCAGCAGAACAGGGATATTTTATCAGTCTAACTGGTTGCTTTCTGTAAAGTTATTTGTACTGGGAACCAGACAGAAACAATTAAATGACTTGATTAAATTTAAAATAGAGAAAATTTAGAAGGGATTTTAAGGTAAATTAAGGTCCTAAACTTCAAACTTTCAGATGGTAAAGAAATGATTCTCAGATAACCCCTGGTTCATTACCACCATCCTTGGTGTCAGTCAAGACCTATTAGGGCAACATGATTAGGACAACAACCTGTTTACACCAAGCTGCTAATTTACATAGCCATATGATATAACATACAATCTCAGCATATTAAAACGTTCTATCCTTAGATGTACACATTGCTTCCCGAGAAAGGGAGGAGAAGAACATTTTTCTCTTGTAGGTTAATATTTTACTAAGAGTTTAATCAAAGTAAAAGAGAAGACGATATATGCCAGAGGAGCAACATTTCCAAAGAAGTAAAAGAAACCAATGATATGGGGGAAGAATGTTGAAAATGTTTCCTGAGTAAGTTAATAAATCACTGCAATTCCTGAATTACTCAGGGAGAGTAGGAAGGCATGGAAGAGAAAAATGAATACAAACTGGAGACACCAAGAATGGAACCAGAGTATAGAAGTTATCCTAACATCCCTTAAAGGATGCATTTCCTTTAATTGCAACCCAGACACCTAAGGCATGCAAAAGGAGACCAAGTCTGCTACCATCCAGGGTAAGAGTCACCTACACCCTGTGAGATGAATATATAAAGGAAGTCGTAAGAGAGGCACTGTATCATATACTTTCCTTTTCTGTCAGTTGTGCTTGTTGTCTATGACCAAATCTTTCTCTAAGTGGGATTGTGGCGCATGCTTCCTCTGTTGAAAGACTTTTCCAGGATATCTGGAAATCACAGGATTCTTCCTGCCTAAATGCATGGGCTAGTATGAGAGTGGGTTATGTGGGTGTGCAAGAGTTAGTGGTGTTCTTGGCTGTAGCCAAGAAATCTCTCAAGTAAGTGGCACAGCCCTTAATAAGTAGTTTTAATGGTTATTGATAAAATAACTTTTAATACTTGGGACTTTCAGAAGCTTTAGCTTTGAGCATTTTTTTATGCTTTTGTCTGAAACATTAAAGGACTCTATAGTATCAGATATTTTTCTTCTGCTACAGGCAGTTTTAGACCATGATCAGCACTGTTTAATTTTGAAGGAGTTAAAATGACTCAGCCCTTGAAGTCTCACTACATGAAGAGAGTTTTCTAAATCTTACATAATTTTGTTGTCTAGATATCCAGTTTTTCTTTCTTCCCTGTTTAAAAAAGTGGGACATATGCCACATAGCTCATTTCACTTCCTACTACATATTTAATATATACTTGTAAATAAACCTGTAGGAAGCCCATTCAATGCCACTGTTTCGACACTATGTACTGGATGGGAGAGAAGCTTAATCTCCACTGTGAGGTTAGCAGCCGAACATGTAATATGACTTCTCTACATCCTTAGCGTACAGATATTTTTTTTTCCCCCGGAAGTATGCTCTTAAAATTGGAATGTTTGACTGTGTGCAGTTTCCCAAGTGAAGCAGTTTATTTTGCATAACAAATCACAATAATCAATATTTGCTATTCTAATGCTTGATCTTAAGATAAAATTTATTCCTCAATGATAAGAAAGTGATGGTCTTATCTCTTTAAAGGACAAAAAGTCCTTCTGTTTTCTTCCAAATCACGTATCACACCCCACACCTTCAAACTAACCGTATTGGAAATAAACGCAGGATCCCACTTGAAAAAATGCCTTAACCAGTTAATCTCTACTTATGTCATATTTTGAAACTTATCTGTGTTATTCTATTCAATGCGTACAATACAAATGGCTAAGTATTTTGGACAAATCTAACACTCATAACAAGTACTCTAAATATATTGTAAACTATTTTAAAATTGTAAAATATATACTTTATTTTATAAAAATATTTTACCTATCTTCTCTTTTTAACTCGTTTTGATCTATGACACACTTCAGGAACTGAATAACTATATCTATGTAATTGTAACCAATACTTCAGTGCCTCATTTAGTGCTCATTTAAAATCTTTTGGTCCTATTCTGTTTTTCCTTAACCCAGAGCTACCTGCATTGTTAACAGCAGGTTTGCTTTGTTTTATAATGCTTTTTGCTGAACGTCTTAACACTGTCAGTACACTGTCTTCCCTCTCGCTTCCCAGACTGGCCTATTCCATCCAGTTTGCAGCACTACTCTTGATGCAACAGCCCCTGATAAACAGACATATTTGGGACAAGTTTTTTCTCATGCAAACAGATGAAAATTGTTGTCTTACATGTAGTTACTATGGTGTAAGTGAAAAGTGGTTGCAACACTGTGAATTTGCAGCTGTGTCTCTGCAAACTTTACACTCTACCGCATGCTATTTACTGTGTACAACTGTGTGTAGGCGTGTATATTAGTATAAATGTGCTTTGAGTCAGGAGACTTTCCAAAAACACAAGAGGTAACAAACCTTATTTGTAGCTATCAATTAAAATGTACTTTTAGTTTCCCTTACTAGAGACCCTTAAATGCACTGACACTTCTGAAGAGAAACCACAGAACTGACAAAAAGTTGGAAGAGGAGTATCTGCCAGTTTTCTACCACACAATGAATTTCCAGTGCAATTAGATTTTCACAGAGATAGAATCCAATGACAAGATCCTGTACATTTATTGAACTCCTGGGACTATGTTCAAGCAATCATTTTCAGAGGCTGCTTGCAAGTAGTGACGAGTTCATGTATATGGGATGACTTCTTAGAGGTGCAAAAATTCTGTGTAAACAAAGGCTCTTTTTTTTATATCATCACATCACTGAGGGATGGCAGAAAATAATCTATTTCCATTGGACAAAAGAATGACTATTACCTTTGGAAAGACAGCAATCAAAAGAGTCAGCTGTGACTTTAATGAAGGCTACCCAGGTAAGTACAGTCATAGAAGAAATCACTCATTGACTACATCAGAAGTCATGTACATACAGAATATCCCACTATTTGCTGCTCAATTCCAGCAATGTGGAATATCTACTTGGACAGCAGCAACAGATGTATATGATCATAGTTCACCCTTTGCAAAGAACTTACACCTATATTAACAGAAAAAGCCTTTGGTGTTGCAGATGGGGTGTATTGTCAGGAATAATTCAGACACATCTCTGTGTGAAGTCATACTAGATTTCATGAAGCACATAAGTGTAAGAAACTTGGTACTGTATGTGTTGTGGGAAGGACACATATGTTCTTCATGGAATTGTTAATGTTACTGAAAGCAATAAAAATGGTGACCTCTACTTTAGATGTTCTGTATCAGCCTATTAAAATGGAAAACAAAGCCTTATGCAGGATCACAAATTCTTTCACAGTTTTGAAATGCTTTTCATTTCCTTGCTGCTGTAGTGATAAGTCTCTGGAAGGTGTTTCTTTTTCTCCTAGCTTTTTTGAAATCTGCCTTGAAAGTTGGCTTACTCTGCTTATATGGTAAAATAATTTCCTACCTTCTAGATACTCTAAAGATATATCCTGGAAAACTAGGAACTTGTGAAAATGCCTCACTATTGCAGGGGTTTTGAGGCATTTCACTTTTAGGTATGAAAGTCCTTGGTATCAGTTCTTTAGTTAACTTTATTAATACAGAACTTTTAAGATTGAATGAACACTTTTCCATTAAACAATATAGAATACAAATAAAAGAGGCTACTATATTCTATAGTTTATAAAAGTAAAACTAACAAAAAAGATTCTTCCTGCCTGCTTCAGGCAAAAGATGCTTCCTGCCTGGCTTTAATCTCTGGGTTCTCATCTATTACGTCAGAGAGCATTTCTATGTCTGGAATATGGCGAAAAAAGGTATCATCGGGAACCAACATTTTCTATATTTACTTACTTCCTCATTAGAAAAATGTTTCTAATTTTTACCTGTGAAAAAGTAGTTGAAATCACAGTCACCTTTGCTTCAAGAGTGGGAAGATGTCTTTTTCCCTTCCTCTCTACTTTTTGAACAGTTTTTCTGTTGTACCTTTAATTACTCTTCTTCTAGCTTCAGGTGTTTGTCTCCATTAAAATCTTCTAAATATAAACAAGTAAAGTGTTCTGTGTCATATAAAAAAAAAAAAAATGTCACATGCAGACAGCAGGAACAATCACAACCTGTTCAATAAATTCCTGACAATGCTACCTGAAGACAGTGTGCAGAGACACCTTAAAGAGTTCTGAATAACTACATACATCCTTGGTTTAATTATCATCGACACATTTGTGACCTTCAGAGGATATCTTCTTAGAGAGGAGACTAAGAAATCTAGTGGCACAAGCCATCATTTTTCTTTTTTCAAAGTTCCTTGAAGAAACAAGCCTCTCTAAAGGCTTGTCAACACTGAAAAAAAAAGGTCTTTCTCTAACTTTCCCTGTTCCTTTATACTTTATACTGAGCTTTGCACACTCTGCAGGCACAGTCCTGAGTGCAAGCCTACTAGTATAAAGGGAAGAGCAGTGTAGACAGTAACAAGCGGAAAATGCTTCAGCTATATTCTGGAATACAAATTTTGATAATATTCATTTGAGTCTCAGAGGTTCAAAAATCATGGTCCAAATTATCTAAATTAAATATAGCGCTGAAATTCACAGAATCACGGAATCGCTGAATCACAGAATGTTAGGGATTGGAAGGGACCTCGAAAGATCATCTAGTCCGATCCCCCTGCCGGAGCAGGATTACCTAGATCATGTCATTGCATAGGCAAGGAGGGCACTCACCTTTTGCCACAACCATAAACCTGCCTCTACTCACTCCTTTCATTTAGGTTACTGTTTTCCACCTGAGAGGGGCAGAGTACAGGGGTCCCTCGATCCTGGGAGCTCTCCGGCAGGTGCTCCCATTTTTGTTGCAGGGAAGGCAGAGCCTGGCTCCACCAGTCTATCTCCATTTCAGCCTCCCTAATGCTCCTAAGCCTTTCTACTTCGGCTTGAAGCGTTTCAACCTGGCCTTGCAGCTGTGCCGCTTGGCCGAGCAGATCATCTACCTGCTCACAGCGCACACAGCCCCCTGCCACTAGGGAGACGCTGTAGCATTCCCTGCAGCCTGCAACCTGCACCATCGCCTCCTTCCGTGGGAGCTCTGTCTGGGTTCCCACATCCATTTTGGTCTTCTTCCACCGGGTGGAGACCATTGTTCTTTCACTGAACTGGGAAATACCTCCTGGTGACACCCCTGGTTCACAGCTCCTTGGCGCCTTCCTCGCCTTGTGTGCTGGAGAGAGTCAGTGCCCTCCCCAATGAGCTGCAAACGGCTGCGGCCTCCCCCGCCCCGGGACACACACAGTCACTGCTTACTCGCCCTGTACCCTGTGGGCAGTTGCTGCCCTCCCAGAGGCTTCTTATCACCCGATCACGGGGGGTGGTGCTACGCCCCCTCCTCGCCTGATTCGTTGCCGGGAAATTCCGGGTCCGGACGGGTCCGAGGCTGTTGCTCGGGGGGCCCCGGGTACGGAACCCGCCCGGTACAGCCCGATCTCACCCTCGCCCGCACTCACCTCAGTCGCTGCCGCCGCTGCTGCCGCCGCCACCGCCGCCACCGCCGCCGCTGCTGCCACCGCCGCTGCTGCCGCTGCTGCCGCTGCTGACAGTTTGTTAGGGTTTCATTGCGTTTAAATCCCCCGCGGTGCCTCCGGCTCTGCCCCCTCCTCTCCTGATTCGCTGCCGGGAACTTCCGGTTCCGGACAGGGCTCGGGGCTGCTGCTCTGGGGCCCCGAGTACGGAACCCGCCCGGTACAGCCCTATCTCGCCCTCGCCCCGAACTCACCTCAGTCGCTGTCACCGCTGCCGCTGCTGCCGACTGTTCGTTATTACAGAAATTCATTATTACAGTTTTTAGATTCGGGAGCACAAATTAGTTTTACCTACCCAAGTACATACCGATGAGCATCTTATGAAGAGCAGCTGAGGGAAATTAGGTTGTTTAGTCTGGAGAAAAGGAGGCTGAGGGGAGACCTTATCACTCTCTACAACTACCTGAAAAGAGGCTGTAATGAGGTGGATGTTAGTCTCTTCTCCCAAATAACAAGTGATAAGATAAGAGGAAACAGCCTCAAGTTGCACCACGGGAGGTTTACACTGGATATCACGAAAAACTTCTTCACCGAAAGTGTTATCAAGCATTGGAACAGGCTGCCCGGGGAAGCTGCCATCCCTGGAGGTATTTAGAAAATGTGGCGCTTAAGGACATTGTTTAGTGGTGGACTTGTCAGTGCTAGGTTAATGGTTGGAATCAGAATCACAGAATCAATCAGGTTGGAAGAGACCTCTGGGATCATCGAGACCAACCATTGCCCTGACACCACCATGTCAACTAGACCATGGCACTAAGTGCCATGTCCAGTCTTTTCTTAAACACCTCCAGAGATGGTGACTCCACCACCTCCCAAGATGGTGACTCCACCACCTCCCTGGGCAGCCCATTCCAATGTCTAATGACCCTTTCTGAGAAGAAATGCTTCCTAATGTCTAACCTGAACCTCCCCTGGCAAAGCTTGAGGCTATGTCCTCTTATCCTATCGCTAGTTGCCTGGGAGAAGAGGCCGACTCCCACTTCACTACAACCTCCCTTCAGGTAGTTGTAGGCTGCAATAAGGTCACCTTGGAGCCTCCTCTTCTCCAGGCTAAACAACCCCAGCTCCCTCAGCCGTTCCTCGTAGGTCAGACCCTCCAGACCCTTCACCAGCTTGGTCGCCCTCCTCTGGACTCACTCCAACACCTCAACATCTTTCTTGAAGTGCGGGGCCCAGAACTGGACACAGTACTCAAGTTGTGGCCTCACCAGTGCCGAGTACAGAGGGACGATCACTTCCCTAGACCGGCTGGCTACACTATTCCTAATAGAGGCCAGGATGCCATTGGCCTTCTTGGCCACCTGGGCACACTGCTGGCTCATGTTTATCCGGCTGTCGATCAGCACCCCCAGGTCTCTTTCTGCCGGGCCGCTTTCTAACCACTCTTCCCCCCCAGCCTGTAGAGCTGCATGGGGTTGTTGTGGCCGAAGTGTAAGACCTAGCACTTGTTCTTGTTGAACCTCATGCTGTTGGTCTCGGCCCATCTATCTAACCTGTCCAGATCCCTCTGTAGGGCCTTCCTACCCTCCAGCAGATCAACACTCCCACCCAGCTTGATGTCATCTGCAAATTTGCTGAGGGTGCACTCAATCCCTACGTCTAGATCATCTAGAAAGATATCGAACAGCACCAGCCCCAGAACTGAGCCCTGGGGAACACCACTAGTGACCAGCCGCCAGTTGGACTTTGCCCCATTCACCACCACTCTCTGGGCTCGGCCATCCAGCCAGTTTTTAACCCATTGAAGAGTCCACCCATCCAAGCCCCAATGAAGACTCGATGATCTTAAAGGTCCTTTCCAACCAAAACGATTCTATGATTCTATGTCAGTAGGAATCGAAAGTTTCAGAATGAGCTTCTTCCCTCCCTTTGGCTATGACGAACCCAGACACTGCTATTCTTCTGTCTTCCAGAGATGGTTTGTAAGATGGGAGACTCTAACAGTAATGAAGTCCAGGAACTGTCTTTGGAGGAAGCCTCCAGGAGCATAATCCAAGCATTGACAGAAAATTCTCATTTCTGTATCAAAATAGTGTACAGAAATTTGCCTTATTAGCTGTAAGTAACCCAATGGAAGAAAAGATCTGCCCTCCATAGGGGAGCTATTTAATTTTTGTATTCATCAGTTTCCATACTAAACTTGTTATACATTATTAAAATTCAGATAGCGTGTTTTTTAAATACAACAGTTCAACAACTATTGAAGAGTTTTCATAATATTTTATTTGAAGATATTTAGAATTTTTGTTGAGAAGTTTTGTGAAGAAAAGTGAGAAAAAGTTTATTAAAAGGAGGAGATAGTATTTGATGTCTTGAGTGTAAATTATATAAATGATACAGATCATGAATGACTTCTTTAAACATTATGTCTTCTTGCTTATGACTGTTGCTTTTGATGGGTGTTGTAAACATGCAGTTTTTAATTCTCCATTCCATGGAAAAGAATGCCATTCACCTAAATAAATGTATTCCCAACTCAGTTTTTGCTAGGAAAAAGGTGGCTTTTTAAAATGCTTTTGATTTTGTTACTTGGTTTATAAACAATGGCTTGAAAAAGCCATTTCCATTTACAGAAGGTGAGCAAGAGGATTTCAATATTTTTTAATATATTTTCAATTATTAAAAAAAAAAAATGTAGCTCTTCAGCACAACTTTGACTCATTTACCAGGAAGGTAAATAAATAAAATTAGAGATGTAAAGACCTCAAAGCCCAGCACTAGATCATTTTGGCAGTTTACTTCTTGAAGTATGTTATGCGAATACCCTTCTATGTGATATATACTTGCTACATTAGCTTTTTTTCTTTTTAAATTCACTTTTAAATGTAACACTTGAAGTTCTACCCTTATTTCCTTGAGTATTATTTTCCAGAAGAGAAAAAAATCTTGGCATTACAGGACAAATATCAATGAATAATATTTTCTTTTTCTACCATAATCTGCTGTCTTCATACACAACAATGTATTACTATGTAAAAAGGAAAAGAAAAATACCAACAGCAATGAAAGACAATATTCTTTTCTGAGTTTAAGGCAGTCTGTGAGATGCGACGGTAGGAAAAGTGGTGGTGTGTGCAAGGAAAAACCTCTTGTGACATTTAAAAACTTCTGAAAGCCAAAAAAAACCATGACACACACATAGAACTAAGAATATATTCTTATCCTAATTAAAAGTTTTACAATCTAATAAAAGTACAACCAACAGCTCTTATCAGTCATATTAATATTATCCATAGTCCAGATTATCTAATAAATACAGGAAAGCATTACTAGTAATTAAAATAAACTTAAAATTGTAACCTAAGGAAATTTACTAGATTTACCCCTTTTCTCTGATGTTGGGGTCACTCTTTTAAAGTCCCTTTGGATCTTACAGTCAACACTGAAATCTTTCTCAAAAAGACTGTGAGTGGTGACAACGAGACACTAACACCTTAAGTTCTTCACTAGAAAGAACATGATATAAGGAGTGGGCTCCTTTTCTCCTCAGTCTTGGGTCTCCTTGGGACTATTTTTATGTTTTTCCATCACCACCCACTCCCTTCCCCATGCTCCCAGGGAAAGGATGAAAACTGCCCCACAGTCCCTTAATATCCTGCCCCTTCCCCAGCAGCACTCACAGAGCTGGACCTCAGACAGACTGGGCAATAGGCACTTGGCCATGGCAGCCCTGGTAAACCCATCTCAGCTTCACTCAGACTGAGGACAAGGGGCAGGGTATCCCTGTGTGAGCTGGCACAGGCAGGATGCAGAAACAATTACAAAACCACGGATGAAATGCAGAGAGTAAATTTATTTTTGTTACCTCACAAACAAGAGGACGCCCGAAGCAACACCTGGGCAGAGGCACAAGCAGGGACACAGGCATCATGGAGCTCGATCCATGCTAGAGGATCACTGAACCTGTTTTTTTTGTCTGATTTTCAGGGATTCACACAGGTGTAGCTTACAACACTGCTTTGATCATTCCCACAGCAGGTCAGGAATCTCAAGCACGTTTGATAGGGCTCCTCTAAGTCTATCACAGGCCTATGTTATCGAAACACAGATATTCTATTTGTTCACACAAGGCTAACAGTATGATATATGTGTTTTTCTGCACCTGAGTATGTTTATAATCCTCCTTGCTGATCTTCGGTTATTTTCCTACAATATGGCAAAAAACATTTTTATTTGACTATTAATATTCTGTCTCATGTTAATTAAAATATTACCACACATATGGGAGACCTGGTAACCCGGGATATGGAAAACGCTGAGATATTCAATGACTTTTTTGCAACAGTCTTCACTGGCAAATGCTCAAGCCACACCGTCCAAGTGTGGCAGAATGAAGAACTGCCCACTGTAGGAGAAGATCATTCAAGCCCATCTAGGGAACCTGAAGTTGCACAAGTCCATGGGACCTGATGAGGTTCTTGTGCATGTCTCGAGGGAACTGGCGGATGAAGTTGCTAAGACACTATCCACCATTTTTGAAAAGTCATGGCAGTCTGGTGAAGTCCCCACTGACTGGAAAAGGGGAAACATAAGCCCCATTTTTAAAAAGGGAAAAAAGGAAAACCTAGGGAACTACAGGCCAGTCAGTCTTACCTCTGTGCCTGGCAAGATCACAGAGCAGATCCTCCTGGAAACTATGCTAAGGCATATGGAAATCAAGGAGGTGATTGTTGACAGCCAACATGGCTTCACTAAGGGCAAATCATGCCTGACAAATTTGGAGGCCCTCTACTATGGGATTACGGTATTGGTGGATATGGGAAGAGCAACTGATGCGATCTACCTGGACTTGTGCAAAGCATTTGATACTGTCCCACACAACATCCTCATCTCTAAATGGGAGAGACACAGACCTGACAGATGGACCACTCGGTGGATAAGGAATTGGCTAGATGGTCACACTCAAAAGGCTCGATGTCCAAGTGGACACCAGTGACAAGTGGTGAAGAACATACCTGTCCTTCCCACAACACATACAGTACCAAGTTTCTTACACTTACGTGCTTCATGAAATCTAGTATGACTTCGCAAACAGATGTGTCTGAATTATTCCTGACAATACACCCCATCTGCAACACCAAAGGCTTTTTCTGTTAATATAGGTGTAAGTTCTTTGCAAAGGGTGAACTATGATCATATACATCTGTTGCTGCTGTGGACTCTGACAGATGCTAAAACCATTTGTTTCACCATTGTAAAACTCACAGAACACTATATGTATATTGTACATAGTAAACTATTTGAAACAGTGAGGTTAAACAGCAGAGAAGCAAACCACTTATTCATCTTGGAACCCTCTAAATGGAGGGAAGATTTTGCCTTCGTTGGGGATTACTCAACATATAAAAGCTTCTAGTCATGTGGGGTGGCTGGGATGAGAGAGAGAGGACTTCTAGGAAACTGGTAGACAGAGTGAAGAAGGGGGCAAGTCCCAAGAATCACAAGAAGTTACTATAAAGACAAGTCTTAAAGGAAATGGGAAAAAAGAGACTTTTCCTAAGAAATCTGAAGAACTGTGTAGAGTTTGATCTAATCCAATATTCTAAGGCAAGTTCCTAGATTAATAAAAAAGGAGAAATATTTGTTTACTATTCTTTTTATTTTTAACTGCTGCACCAAGGAGATCAGATTGTTCAGTGTTTTAAATTTATCTTAGTCTTAAGGAAAACTAGGTTAAGTATTAAAAGCTCTTCTGGTCTTTGGGTGCTTATTTAAGGGAATATTGCAGACATACCCATGTCAAATCTTTTGGCCAGTTGCAGTCCTGTCACACATTTCATGACAGTTCATATTTTATCTTTGACCTTCTTAAAAAGTACCTTCCTTTTCTCTGCATTCTCTCTGCACAGTTTGCTACTCCCTAATGACACCCTGCTCTGATGATTAGAAACATCTTCTACAGATTTACAGTTCTTAAAACTCATAGAATCATAGAATCGTTTATGTTGGCAAAAGACATTTAAGATCATTGAGTCCAACTGTAAACCTAACACTGCCAAGTCCAGCGTTAGACCATGTCCCTAAGCACCACATTTACACATCTTTTAAATACCTCTGGGGATGGTGACTCCACCACTTCCCTGGGCAGCCTATTTCAATGCTTGACAACCCTTTCCGTGAAGAATTTTTTCCTACTATCTAATCTAAAACTCCCCTGGCGCAACTTGAGGCCATTTCCTCTCGTCCTATCACTTGTTACTTGGAAGAAACCAACACCTACCTCACTACAACCTCCTTTCAGGCAGTTGTAAAGAGCGATAAGGTCTCTCCTCAGCCTCCTTTTCTCCAGATTAAACAACCCCAGTTCTCTCAACCACTCCTCATAGGACTTATGCTTTAGACCCTTCACCAGCTTCGTTGCCTTTCTTTAGACTTTCTCCAAGTACCTCAATGTCTTTCTTGTAGAAAGGGGCCCAAAACTGAACACAGTATTCAAGGTGTGGTCTCACCAGTGCCAAGTACAGGAGAATGATCACTTCCCCAGTCCTGCTGGCCACGCTACTTCTGATACAAGCCAGGATGATATTCTGATACAAGCCAGGGGCCACCTGGGCACACTGTTGGCTCATATTCATCCGGCTGTTGACCAACACGCCCAGGTCCTTTTCCTCCAGGCAGCTGTCCTGCTACTCTTCCCCAAGCATTGCATGATGTGGTTGTGACGCAAGTGCAGGACCTGACACTTAGCCTTGTTGAACCTCATACAATTGCCCTAGGCCCATTGATTCATTCTGTCCAGATGCCTCTGTAGAGCCTTCCTACCCTCAGAAGATCAACACTCCCATCCAATTGGTGCCATCTGCAAACTTACTGAGGGTACACTCGGTCCCCTCATCCAGATAATTGATAAAGATACTAAGCAGAACTGGATAAATACATTAAACAGAACTGGAAAGACATGCCCAGCAGCATACTTCCACAAATATTTAAGATACAGAACTGTTACTTTGATCAAGCTACTTTTTTTAACTGGTAAATTTTTTTCACTTTGCACAACACTGTACAAGTGAAAAGAAGTGAGGAAACATGTCAGGGGATTTTCTATTGTGTCCTACAATCCTGCTTAGTGTAATCCACTAAACAACTGAAACCACTGTAATACCTCTGCTTGCTCATTACTTCATCGTAGTCATATTCTGTTCAAGAGGCAGATGAAAGTTCTTTTTTACCTTTGGCATCCCATGACATATCCAGGCTTAAAAACTTTATGCTTCCCTCATCTATTAGATGGTTTTGGAAAATATGTTTTGATTCCTCAGGGCAAGGATTAATTTTTTGTCACTGCAGAGACTACTCCTGTGTTCCTAAGGCTGGACATCACAAGAATGCTGTAAAAATGACTCTTGAATTATTTAAACTCAACACAGTTTAGCAGCATTTCAGTTTTAAGAGCTTTAGAGACAGGTGAAACACTATGTTATTTTCTGTTTTAAAACCTTGAATACTTTCCTTTAGTACATCTGAATCAAAATTAATAAAAAAAGGAAAAAAAGTCTGGAGCTGTTAACAATTTACAGAACTTCAAAGGCATCAGGGATACACTTAATGCTTACTTTTCAAAAAATAGTTATCTATCAGATTGACTGTGTAACCCATGCCAGAGGTAGCCCTTCCTCTTGCCTCCAGAACATCAGAAAAAGGTCTGTCTAATGATTGGAAAAAAACTTCTTTGAACCTACTCTCCCCACACCTACATAGTGCCTACGAAAAAGTTTTGGGCAGGCTACCTGAGGTCTTAGATCCATGATGGCTTTGTGCTGTTATTCTTCCATGAGATCCCAGAATGATTTAGCCCAAAAGAGAAATACAGCAAGGGACAAGTCTCTAGAATTTTATAAGCACTGTTGACTCTGAAGCTTGTAAATCTACAGACATTTCTGTCACTGACATTGCTAACTTCAGCAGTTCCTGCTTTCCTGGTTGCTTATTTATGTCCTTGTGTCTTCCTGTCACCAGTAATGACAAATCATATTTCAACCTAGCAAAGTGATCCGTCTTGTGTACTGCCTTTTTTTAAAGACATCTTGTGCAAATTAAGACATAGAGAAATTTCATTCCTGTTATGGCAGTAGGCAGGTTTTTGTCAGTCCAATATTCTGCAATAGCAGATGAAGTTACTGCTTCCTTTTTCTTTTTTCTTAATTAGATCAATAATGGGATGGTAGTGGACTCCTGCAATCATCTTGTTTGGCTGAGAAGTACTTAGGAAGGTGGACGAGAATGTCTTTTTAAAACTGTGCCTTATGGGACTGGGATGGGATGTGTGAATGTATGATCTGAAGATATTAATATGCCTTTATCAACTATATTGAAACTCATTTTTTTTCTCCTGGGCTGTTTTTCACATGATACCTTCTGTAGCTCATCACATGTCTCACTTTGTAGTGTGCAGACACTCTGCATCAAGGAAGAATGCTGGGACTTTCCGCAGGTCTCATTTCCAGAAACACCTATGTCCAGGCGATAGAGGTGTTGGCGTCTGTGATATCATGCCTGTATATCTGTGCTCATGGTTTTCCTAGTGGACAGCTTCTGATGTAGTCACCCTTTCAGCTCTCAGGTGTAAGTAATTTTAAAATGCTTGCTTTCTTTACAATACCAGATATCAATTTGAATACAAATCCTACACTGTGCTTTGCCCCATCTCAGAATTACACCTCAGATGCAGCATGATTCATTCAACTTTATCTTTCTACACTTGGTTTCTTGGGCACATGGACACACATGGCAGTATTTCTGAGCCTGGAAGATTTGGGATGAACACTTTAGAAACTGCAGTCCATTCATACAATGCAGAACTTCACACAAACATCTACAGAAATGTTCAGTGTGAATGCTCTAGTGGTTGAGACTGGCTGTGAAGCCCTAGGAAACAGTTTTTGACTCATCAGCCATCAAGCTATAACAAAGCATCACCACATGTGCATCTTGTGCTGGTGCACTGGAGAAGGCAGGGATCATACTAATTGTGTGGACCTATTTAGATGCACACAGTATTGTATTCCACAAACGTAAAATCAGGATGGCAACCATATCTAGAAGTAGTCTTATCACAGAGAAACTTCTAGCTGGCTATCATGAAACAGCACAAGCTTATTTTAAATTTAAGGGTTACCTTAAGCATAAAACCATGCAAAACTGACATCAAGACAGTAGATGGAAAACCAATATTACACCCTAAATCTACTTTTTTCACCTTTTATTTTGTGCAGTAAAACATGCTTTAAAGTCTTGAACAGTTTCTGGGGTTTTTTTTTGCATTATACAATATTCTGCATTTTGTTCTTTAAAATAATTATATACGATAAAAGTAGTTATAATTATGTATCATAGAAAGCATGTGCTTCTGGATATTTGATATATTTCATGTAGTAACCACTCCACAGAAAATTGCTGTTTCAACATTTATATAGATATTTCATCAATATCCTTCTTATTTTGACATCACAGTGAAGACCTGCTTAAGTGAGTGAGTTAAGAATTCTTTTTTACTTCTTCTTTGTGTGGATACAGTTTAAAGAACAACTCAACAACATAGTTTATAAAACAGAAAGAACACAGTTCAAACCATGATCATTCCCTGATGAGAAAAAAAATGCATGGCTGAAAAAGCTAAGCTTACTGAAGCACCAATGAATTTAAAAGGCTTTTCCTAAGGAGCCATAAGTTTTTCAAACAGTACTAAAATTTTATCCTTTAACTCAGCTTTGCAAGATTTCTTTTTCACATAAGTGTTTCTTCAATCCACATATAAAGATGCAAGACTGAGACTCCACATTTATACAACAGACTTTGTTTTCAGTGGGAGTGAAGAATCACTACATAATATTCCAGAGGCACATCTAAGAAGACCTAAAGTGCTACAAGGCATTATAAGTTGAAGTTCTTTACATAGAAAAGTGTTCCTCTGTGGGAAAGAATGGCAATGAGATAAGAGTGTCAGCTGAGGTCACCAAGACTACTTGGAAGACTAAAGTGTCTTCAATGCCTTGATAAATTGAGTCCGTAGGATTTTTTAATTTAAACCAAGTACAGCAAAGAAATTTCCCTTAGATACAACTTTGCAGTGATCTCACTTATGCAACCTGTTACATTGTGATATTCTCTTGGTCGCCAAGTAGCCAAGAATGAGTGTAAAAATAAAAGCTTCAGACAAAAAAAAAAAAGCTAACTTTTTTTATATATTTTGAAGTAAGCTAGAAGAGCTAAAATAAGTACTGAAAGAGGCATACTACCATAAATCTCCAGTCAACTTCACCTCCCACTTCATTTAGTACAAAGTAAAGTAAAACTTTAAATCTATTTAGTTTTGTGAAATAATATTTAGGTGTTTGAGAAAGGCTTAATTTTTCCCCCTTTCGATGTAGCAAACGTATGTGTTATACAAGAAAATAAAAATGGTTCTTTCTTTTGCCTTGAATATGTCAGCAATCCAACATTAGTCCTTCTCATGTTCTTCCTAGGTTTGTTTTTTTTCTTCAAAACCCAGTATTTTGCAATATACTTGGCTGTTCCTATTTTCTTTCTGCTCTCTCAAGTTGTCTTCTTTTTGCTGTTATAGAAAAATATATTCTGGAACAAAAATAATTCTTGTCCTTATTTTAAGACTTAAAAGAAAAGTAAATTTATTTGGATTTTGTCTTCAGTGTCTACTCAAGGAGTTGGTTAATTTAGTCCTCCTTTTTTAAAATCCAGATTTCAATGAAAAATAGCAGAGTTCAAGTAGATCTGCACAGCTTCCAATTACGATAATGGATTGTTTGAGAATACTAACTATTGTAAGTGCTCTTGTTGAATCTACCTTCTTTGGAGCAGAAAAAAAATGACATAAATGATATAATGGTATGATTTGGAAAACCATTGTTAAGTCTGCTGAAATAAAGAAAAGTAATCAAGCTTCTGACAGGAAAAGTGTGATATAACTTTTGTGATATAGTAAAAACAAGTAATAAATTGATTTTAAGTGGTAAGATATCACATAGCAGGGTTTTCACTTTGTGTTCATTTGCTGTGAATTTATTATATATATCACAGAAATGCAGAAGATCTCCAAACAGCAAGGTCCCACTAGGTCCTTCACATCACAGAATAGACTACATTCTCTCGTCAACAGCTTATACTCTAAACTGACAAATCAAAGAAAGTCAATAGGATACCTCAGACAAACACTGTTGAGGTGAGCAAGAGCTCACTTTCAACTAACCTTATCACACTAGAATTTGTGATCTTCTCAGATGTCAGAGATATATGTGAATATGGGTAATACTAACCCAGTTCCATCAGAGAGAGTCAAGTGTGAACATGCTATCACTAAAAGTTGAATTGGATCATTTTAACAGAAGTGAAATAGGAATGTCTATGCTTGAAGGCTGAGAGGAGGGAAGGTAACTTTCAGCCAGAAGGTGCTGAACAGTAGTTGAGAAGAACAAGCTCTTCAACTGGCTCAGCTGCACCTGGAAAAAGAAATTACTGTAGCTGTAATAAAAGAAGAAATCTGGTGAACTGAGATTTCTTGAGTCTTAGATTAGAGTATTAAACAAAAAGCTAACCTGCTTCATTTTGTACACTATATTAAAACATGTTAATATGTATCTAGGTTCTAATAACACTGACATCTTTCTGAACAATGAATAATTTTAAAGCAATTTGTTCCTCTGGAATTTGTTGCCCAGTTCAGTGCTAAGTAAATTAAACGTTATGGTCGAGGTTCATTCTTGCTGCTGCTTTCTCTTCTGTTTCTTCTGATAGTGCTTCTAGTTAAAAAATACTTTTGCAGACACAGTTTGAGATGAGAAGCTGTTCTTCCTCATTAACATAGAAACATTTACTTTTAAATTTCTTTTCCACCATCACAAGCTACTAAAGCATCTACTGTACTTTATGCCAAAATAAAATAAAGTTGCAGAGTTAAACATTTAAATAATGTTTTTGTGCAATTACAAGATGTGCTGAGCATTTCAAAACAAAAACAAGTCAAAGCCACTCATATCCTGTGCCAAGACCATTAGAAAACAATCTGCCTTTATAAAAACAAGTTGGAAAACACTATTTCCAAGAATAAAAAGCAATTACTTTTAAGAAACCAGTGGGATTTGGGTTTTGATGTTTGCTGCTGAAATCTCTAGTAGTTAATGAGTCACATTGCTTTGCTTCCATCACCTTGCCTTGACTGACACAATACATGACACGTATCATTGAACGAAGTCAGCCAGAAAATTTGAACACGTGTTTTATGGAAAACTGAACTTGAAATGGAAAAGGTTTTTTAAATATATGTACTGAAAAACTAATAAATTGTGTTCAGGAATTTAGGTACCTCCTTGGCAGTGTAAAGTGAAGGGGCGGATTTTCTTCACCCTGATATTGGAACTGTACGGTTTTTGTTTTGTTTTTTTTTTCTAAAAATCATGTAGTTGGTATTCCACAGATCCAGATCAGTGTAGAGTCAATAAAAAACTTCTCTGCAGGCAGTAGGAATGCCACCTCCTAAGCAGTACAGATGCATATTGCCAAAAGCTGAAAACTTCTTTAACCGCTTGTTCTTTCTCTTTTAATTTCACCCAGCAGAAGGAAGATTAAAAAGATATAGACATTAACAATAAGTGGCATGTTAACTGTAGAGACTTTAAATTTAAAGAATAACATAATCTCAGACCATTAAGGATCCCTGCAACAGGAAGACAGGATAAACTTGACCTTCCAGGAGCCAAAGCTCTTTAGCAAAGAGAGGATGCTATAGGCTGTGACCAACAGGACTGTGGTGAGAAACACTTTGCTTCCCTGGCAAGGTAGTTCCCATGCTAAATCTGAGAGAATTTTTATCACATATAATTTTGATGAACTTTATAAAATTTGTGCATACATAGTATGTATAGGAGCTTCTATATAATTTGTAGACCAATGTGACAAATAGGTACTTCATTTTTTTTCCCCCCACAAACTAGCTTAAATTATATTCTGATTTTTCTCATTGCAAGTAGTCTATTCTCAAACTTCACTCTTAATTTTATTATGCTTTTGATTTTGTTGATCATATTAGCCGATCCTCTTTTTATTTATTTGTGAGTCCATCGTGTTATATAAGGCAGATACTTAAACACATGCTCAGAATTTGGGTATGAAATACCTATATCAGCATACCAGTCATGAGAACAGAATCATGTTTAGTCACATACTTTGTTCCATAAACAATAAAGGCTTCAAAAAGCTGCATGTGTTTTCCTGAGCTACAAGAAAACAAACAAAAGAACAAAAGATATCTCATTCACAAAGAAATACTCTTATTATTTAAGGTTTTCTTATCTTTCTGTTAATGGAAAGGAAATCTCAGTATGGCTTTATTACACATTCTGCCCATCAATTAAAAATATTTTTCAGTGCCTGTGTTAAAGAAAATAGTACCATGAACCATCCATAAAATACTCCTTTTCCATAAATGAGAAGAGAGAAACAGGCTAACAATTACTTGCTATGTAATACAGCATATAATTATCTATAAAACAGTGCAGTTATGTTAATTTGGTACATAAAAGGCCCCATTGCTACACCACAGTTCAAAACACCATGAGATATTTTAATTAATTTTGTATAAAAATACATGGGTTTGGAAGTAAAAAAAATTCAGAGAGGCAAAGCTGCAATAATTAAATAATATTTCACATAAATTAAGAGATTCTTATCACCTAATGAAAAGATCTGTTAGACAAATTCCTGCACACAAACATGATTTTATTTCTAAAAAGTAAAATACACCTTCAAAATAATTTTCTTATTCATCCAATCTTTTTCCATCTTTGTGTCAGAGGCATTGTGATCTGAGAGAAAATATCTTGTCTCAAGTAAATGCAGAAAAACTGTCCTTTGCATCCAAGTATAGTAATATATTTCTCCTATAAAGCTCTATTATGTCATATAACACATTCAATATTTCTATAGTTTATCTTTCAGATCAGTACAAGGGAAGATAAAGCTATATACCACATAATTATCAACACATTATAGCATGTGAATGTGTGTCTCATAAATCACAGGCTGCTCAAGGGCTTAGAAAACTTAAGGTGACCAGAGATTTTTAATTCAATTTATAGCCTGAAACAGGAAATCCTGTCTTATTCCAAAATAATTCCATTACCAATAGTACTTGCAGGATATGATATTAAGCAATATCAGTATGTGTGAATAATAAAATACAATTCAAAAAAGAGTAAAGAAATAAAGGTCACACCCAGAAATAACTAAAAGAAAACTGGATGAACAAAGCTTTATTTTATGCTGAACACTATTGAACAATAATATTAAACAGTGGCTTGGAGCTGCAATTGTTCCAAACTATGTTTTGCAAAGATACATACAAGCGTAAGAAAAAACACAGAGATCCTTAAAAAAATGAAGACCTATTTACCACTGTTTCTACCTCACAGGGCTGTGTGAGTTTTTTTGAAGTGCTGAGTTCTAGCAAACTTCATCTGTATAAGATTGCTGATTTAAGAAAATATCCATTAAATGAAGAGACAACATAAAGGGCATAGGAAACTGTTAATCACAGTTAAAGCTGAAGAACAAAAATTGTGAATTATGAATGGTACAAAACTGCTTTTGTACAAACTTGAATCTGAGGGTTTTTTCCTTGAATATTAACAAAATGGATAAAAAAGAAACTAAAGATGTGTTGTACCACTGTTATCACCAGCTGCACAGTTTATTGTTTGTCATGGAAGTCAGGACTTTAACAGTGAAATGGCAATGATTGTATCCTGCTACCCTGGAGTATCAAGGGTTTTTTTTATAGCAAAGGATCAGTCCTCAGCCCAATTTGTGTGAACATCAGGAGAATATAAATAGCTCATCTGAGGACAGCTCACCCTGAAATTGTGATTCAAAAGCTGCCAGAATATATCTTGAGTTGCTTCAAGGGACTGTGATTCACAATTGTGTATTTATATGTATACAGGTCTCCAATTTCGCCAAATATTCTTCAGCTGAGATTAGTTTCCTGAACTCTATTTAAACACTCTGCTACAACCTCAGGGGCTACCTTAGTCTTTAGGCTGCAGAAATCTTTGGCCTTTTGTATTTGAATAGTATGAAGTAAGGATGGTATGGTGATTGTCTTCATTTACTAGTTTTGCTTGAGGATAAAAACTATTTTATCTGAAAGTTTGACTCCCTGCTTGAACTTGAAATTGTTGGCAATGAACAGAAAAAACTCACACAACCCAAACCAGAGCTGAATGTTTGGTATGAAACACTTAGAGATTGTTTCATTTTCATTTATCTAATTTTTTGGTAAACACTTTAATTAATTTTATTTCAAAATAAAAACTTAAAAGTATTAAAAATTACAAAGTATATTGCATTTTTATTGCTGAAAATAGAATTCACCATGAATGGGGAAATACTTTTGGCCCATCCCAAACTGCATGATTAAGCAAATACATTATAAATCTGATAAAGGCATATTTTCATGTCTAGTGAGGATATGCTTGGAATTTTTGATCCTCCAAATCTAGATGCTTTGGAATCAGAGATTCCAGAAAAGATGCTGAGATATTCTCCATATTAACCTTCAAGGAAGGACACAACCGACACTCCAGACAGCAAAGTTGTTTATGTTCTGGCGCTTTGTTTCTCTTGACCTCTGCAGTGTAATATTTCCCTCTATCTCAGACTTCTTAAACAGACACCCAATGTAGCCTTTGGCTATATGAGAAATATGCTATGAAACTTGTGTATTTGTTAATATACCATGTAAACCCTGCTGTGTATTTCAGTAAAAAATGCTTTGTGATTATTCAGATATCTTACAATCACACTTAAGCTGGATCAAAGAAGTATGCAGATAAAAGTATTTATACTGTCAATAACGAACAAAATTACAGAAGATATAAGTGAAATGAAGCACACAATCTATTTATTCTAAGGTAAAACTGGAAAGATGTCTCTCCTCCTTATCTGACTGGATTGCTGTCCGCTTTG
The DNA here is from genome assembly GCF_013368605.1 of Nyctibius grandis. Taxonomy (NCBI): domain Eukaryota; kingdom Metazoa; phylum Chordata; class Aves; order Nyctibiiformes; family Nyctibiidae; genus Nyctibius; species Nyctibius grandis. Next base: position 13,993,725 of record NC_090659.1, on the reverse strand, counting down.
ATCACAAGGCGGATGTTGGGATTTCAGTTTTGGTCTGTGCCTTGCACCTCCAGATGCCCATTAATGCGTGTTTATTCATATGCTTCTGTGAGACATAGCATCCTATACAGATTCTCCTAAGAGCACATTTGGGAGCATACACCAAAGTGAAGATACATCTAATAAACACAACTTTTGCAGTCAGGCATATTCAGTTCTCATTTCTTAAAGACTTTGATAACAAAGATATAAATAAAAATAGACTATTGTCTTTTGCAGAACAACTGCAAGTGTGAATCATCATTTTCACCATGGATGATCCTTTGTTTCTCATTTGCTTGTACCTCATTCTCAAACCAAATAACCTTTTAGGTATGTATAAATAAATGTTCTTGCTATCTTTCGTACGAAGACCAGAAATCCATTACGATGGGATTTGTAAAGCATCATGTTTCCAGAGAAATAATATTGTCTGTATACTATGAATCATTTACTCAAATCACTAATTTGTAAGGGACAGTTCTGCTAAAAGCAGCATTTTTCATCTATTCTTGTTCCCTTTCTAGAATATTTACTTGATGCTGCCTATTCTAAAATTGTCTGTAGGAAGAGGAAGAGTGAAATTCTAGATCATTTGATATCAAGGTACTCTATTCCGAACCCACTGTTTTTCCCTCATACAGTATTTACTGAAAGAGTAGAGAGGCAAACATGGTCTCTTTCTTTTAGCAGTTACTGCTTTTGAGGCTCTTATCTGCAAGTCTATAGAGGCACTAGCCGCTGCAAATTGCTCAGAAGGGAAAGCAGGGACAATTTTTACCATAAGAAATGGCACAAACGTATTACTCAACCAAATGTTTAGACATTAGAAAAAGTAGAAATGTCCTTCAGTAAAAAAAAATCAACACAAACACGAAATAACCTGCCAAATATGAAGTCAGATAAAACATCAGTTATTGCCAGTGATCAACAAGTATAATTCTGCTCAAACCACGAATAACTAGAATGCAAGTTATAACAGATAAGTGGCCTGAGAAAAACAGAAAGACAAATCATATTGTTTTGCAAAGAGCTCTTCAGTGAATTTAAGAAGGAGGGGTTTGGTTAGGGTTTTTTTGGGGGTTGTTTTTTTTCGCTCTTTTTTCCCCCCTGTAAAATAACCTGAATACCATATCCTGAAAGATTTTGGGACTAGAAGTGTTTTTGATCATTCTGTCGACTTCCCATACCTTCTTGTGCTCAGGATATGAATTTAGGTTTCAGAGTTGCTAGCATTAGATCAAACATGTTTGATTTGACTTGTCTTCTCTTTTGCCTGTGTTATTCAGAAATGAACAGCCCCTCAGAACTTGAATCAAGGCTGAAGAGAAGCCAGTGCTGCTCACATTTAGCCAAATCCCTCTGCACCTTCCCTAGACCCATCAACCAGGCCAAGAATAGCCATTTTCTCTAATATCCAGTTCCACAGCCCTTCTCTGGTCATGATTTGTCCTCCAGCATCACAGCTAGGGGAAGATTTACGTTATTTCCAGGAGCATTGGACATGTCTCTCTGCTCATTTTGGTCCTTTTCTGTAACGTCTCACATGCAGTAGCCCTACAGAAAAAGAAAAGAGAGAGAGAAAAATAAAAGTAGTCTTTTAATTAAATCAGATGACATTGAATTTTTGAAAAGAAAAAAAGGAATTAGAAGTGGTAGTAATTTTTTAAATAAATAACCACTGATAAAAAATGTAATAGCCCTATAATGAAAAACACTATGCTCAACTGAAAAAATGGCGTTCACATTTCATTAGCATATTACGTTCTTATTCAAATACAATTTTGACTTAAAAAAAAGCTTTTATTGAATCAGTTTCACAAAATTTCGTTATCCACTGTCTAAACTCAACTTCTATTATAACCTGAGAATTAGAATTTGATTTTTGATTGATTTGATTAGAATTTGTCAGAATTGCCACATTTTCATAAAGAGTTAATGTATTTAAAACCATTAAGAAGCCTCTTAAATGTAATCTGAGGAGATTACTTTCTTGATAGCACTTCATTTTTAGTAAAATGGAAGAATGGAAAAATGCTCAGCCACTGTTGTGAAAATCTCCTATCACAGCTGAGAAACATTCAGGCCACCATTCGTCAAAGTTTTTTTTTGTATGACTGAAAATTTTGTATTGAGGAAGCAAATACAACATATGAATAATAATGAAATATGTGTATTTCAGATGTGAATTTAGGATAAAATTATTTATGACAACTACAAAGGTCATGATGTAAAGTTCAATTCCTTAATTCTGAATTCATAGATATATTATTCATTTTACACATTACAATGATTCTTAAACTATGCTTGAGCTATTTACTTATTCTGATTCACAAATTCAGTTCACTCATAATAATGTTGACATGTAAATCTGTAAAAACATTTTTACCTTGAAAATTATCTTAAGGTAATGATTCAATATTACAAAAATATTCATTATTTGGACTTACTGTGTTCTTATGTCTTCTATATCCTTTGAAGCCAAGAATTACATTGCAGCGTTACTTTAAATGCATAAGTTTGCACTTTGGTATTCAAAACAACGAATGCATAACTGTAAAACAATCTGATCTGATTACAACACCTTTTGATAAGATTTGTGTTATTATTTGTGGCCTGGCAGCTTTATTCAGTGTTTCAGATTCACCTACTTAAAAGATAGATCACAGATGATAAAAATAAGGTATGCACAAAGCTGAGGGGAACATCTACTCCAGTGAGACAGACAGTTCTTGATTCTGAAAGAGCAGGACTTGAACAGTGTTCTGACAGGGTCTTAGAGAGACAATATATTCTGAACAGTGACTAAGTGAAAATCGAACACTTATTCAGCTTTCAACTGCTGTTTAAATATACTCTCTCTGTTATCTGCTTGTTTTACTGTCAGAGCAAAGTTGTATTGCGTCTTGTGCAATCTCAAGAGGTTTGTTTACAAATTTCTTAATGAAACCTATGAAATCTTGCCAAAGCAAGAGGATCATACAAGTATCAGAGTAGACAATTTGAAGTCAGCGTTATCATACAACTATAAATGAGGCCAGAATCTGTCCTGATGAATCTTATTATCTTGGCAGTGATTTGTTTAAGGAAAATCTTGGTTTGACTTTCAGATTTTAAGGTTGAATATGCAGGGTGAGCAGATGGAAAACACACTCCCAATCAACTGACAGTAAATCTAAAACATTATGTTGAATGACGATTTAACCTTAATAAGTTGGTATAACCTCTTCTTTAGTAGGTGTAGTATATGTCAAGAAATCAAAGTGAAATTTGACAGCTTTTTAGATTCATTAATCAGGATACTGAATACATAATTTTAAATTGTTGCATTACCAATTTCAGAACATTAACTTGAACCAGTTTCAAATGACCAGTCAATACATGTTGCCGCTTCTAGATGGGATCTTTGTCTGCCTTTCCACTCTGATTTTTCCACATTACTTAAGGCAACAAAAGATTCATAGATAACATTATCTATGAAGTTGGCTTTTTAAGCAGTTATGAAGCCACTTAATAATAGTTTAATGTTGCTCTTTTCATCATATATTAGAATACATCATGAGACAAAAAAATTAAAAGCCTAATGTTCCTCACTGCTCACATATCTGTTCACAGTCACAGAAGGAAGTTAGGTTGGTTTGACACAATTTGTTCTTGACAAATCCAAAGCATGCTGGAGCAAGTCCAGAGAAGGGTGACAAAGGTGGTGAAGGGTCTAGAGGGTATGTCCTATGAGGAGCAGCTGAGGGAACTGGGATTGTTTAGCTTGGAGAAAAGAAGGCTCAGGGGACACCTTATTGCTCTCTACAACTACCTGAAAGGACACTGTAGCAGGGTGGGGGTCGGCCTGTTCTCCCAGGCTACTAGCGACAGGACTAGAGGACATAGCCTCAAGCTGCGCCAGGGGAGGTTCAGGTTAGACATCAGGAAAAATTTCTTCACAGAAAGGGTTATTAGGCATTGGAATGGGTTACCCAGGAAGGTGGTGGAGTCACCATCTCTGGAGGTGTTTAAGAAAAGACTGGACATGGCACTTAGTGCCATGGTCTAGTTGACATGGTGGTGTCAGGGCAATGGTTGGACTCGATGATCCCAGAGGTCTCTTCCAACCTAGTCGATTCTGTGATCTGCTATTCATCTTCTCATCTTCTAGATGCTCACAGAAAGATTGTTTGTTTCTATGTTTTTGAAAGAGCTACATTACTGAACAATTATTAGCTGTTTTCTTCTCCCACTTTTTTTAAGGTATGATCTAAGTACACTTTTCTGTAATGTTGTGGAACCCCATTATCTTTCATATGATTTTAAAAGTCTGTGTCAATATCAACAAGGAGACAATGCACTACATGATTAATACCAGGCAATGCAGTGTAACAGGATTGAATCTGAAGAAGAAGCAATTGAATCTGATGAAGTAATGCTCACAGCATACATATTACATGTCTTGGCAGGATTTGGACTGTCTTCTTGGCCTGTAATCTTAATGTCCAGGAGGACATCAGGTTCACTTTTGGAGTACACATTTCAATTTACTTCTGTTTGAAAGGAATGCACTTCAACTGCTCTAAGATCATTATGCTGTCTCAGCCAAAGTGCAGTTCATGGATGATTGGGACATTCAGTTCAAAAGCTCATTCTTCATGAGAACTACAGTACTAATGTAGATGTAACCACAGTCTAAATATCCTCTTTATTCCAGGCCATTTATTATTTGAAGTTGTCTGCTTTCCTTGATATAAAAAATCTTTCTAGTTAAAGTTGTATTGAGAATTTCTACAAATAAAAATTTTGTACATTCAGTAAGTTTTAAAAACCTAATAAATGACATTCCTTGCATGTAGTTACACTTACATGCAGCAAAAGGTAGCAGTGCAGTACTGCTGGTACTGAAGGAGCAGGTAAGTACTGTACATTTTAGATGCATATTTCGTTACTAGAAAAAAAAAAAAAAGGAAAAATAACTTGTTCACTGACATTTGTGCCCTATCTAAATAGGCCAAATACACGTCTCAGCATTTTGATTGCTGATTGTACTTTTGTGATTATATTCTTTTTTATTGAGAACACCCCAGAATTTAACTCTAGCACATGCACAGCTGCTGAGCTTGTTTGACATCACTGATGTGCTGTGTATCGCTCTCAAAGATAAGTAACGCATGAAGTTCATATTGTTCTTGCTCTGCATTTTCGTTTTCTGCCCTGTTAGTCACTGATCCCAAAACAGCTTCAGAAATCACTAGATTTACAGATAAAGTGATGAAGCTCAAAAACTACTTTCTTCAATGGAAAAGTTTGATTGTTGTAATGACACTTAACGATATCTGTTTCTCTGTGTTTTGTTAACAGAAGCAGAACAAATGGTCCCAATCAAACTCTCTTTCTTAGAAAATCCCCTCAACTAAACAGGGCAGTAAAGAACAGAATGTGTTCTACTTTTACAATCATCTATTATGAGTGAATTCAGAAGCAATGAGCATAATTCAGGGATAAATCACTCCTTATTAACCAACATTATTTTTGTCATTCAAGACCAGTACAGTAAGTGGATTTTATTTGGCAGTTTTTCCTTGCTGAACAAAAGAATGGACTCAGTGTAAACAGTAGCTTCTTAGCAAAATGTCCCTACAGAACAGTTTATACTAGTATAATATTTGCAGTTTCCTTTCGTTGCAAGTGTGATGTGATCTAAAATGGATTTGGTGAAACTACAACTCTAAACAAGATCCAAATCTCTTATCAAGAGCTGCGAAATCTCTAGTATTTTAAAGTCAAGAGACTTTTAACTGTCTATGCATCTTTCAGTCCTCTTTGTCCTGACAAGAAGTAATTTCTAAACACACTGAACATCTAGATATTTGAAAAAGATTCTGCATCATGAGACTATTGTCCTTGAAGAAGCGGAACAGAAGCTTAATCAAGAATACACTAAATCCCAATAAAATGGGAAAAAAAATGTTCCTTCTGTTATCATTCTTTTTGTATCAAACTATAAAAACATGCTACATATGTGCTATGCGTGCCTGTGAGATCAGGTGCATATGCAGTCATTTTGAAAGTTACCTCTCAGAAGAAAAAAAAATATAATTGTTCTTTGAAGAATTCCACAGTTTTGCAGTCATATTTAAACAGCTTCTTAGGGTCACATTTTAACTCTGTTAACAATCTAGATCCAGGTAGTACACTTTTAAATTCCTGAAGGTAAGCACAAGAAACAAAGAGGAAATGTTCAACAACTACTTCTTGTACTAGGTGCTTCTTGAGAAGCTGGAGAAGGCTCTTTGAGAGAATCAAACCACCTGTAGACCAATCGTGAGCATACAACTCTTTCTGTATGTTAGGTTATATATCAGAAATACATTTTGGAGTTTCATGACATGTAAATTCTTCAAGGTGTAAGTCAGAGAGTTTCCTTGAGGAAAAAACAGTGCTTTGCTTGCAGATTCTCAGTGTTCAAAATCTCTGAATCCTGACTCTGGCAGTGAAGTGGATAATCTGTGACAGACCAGGTGAAAACCATTGTTTCCCTTAATGCTAATTTATTTTCTTAGAAATGCTACTAGAAGAGTCAGAATAAGTGCCAGTATTTTCAAAACTCCTACCACAGCACAAAAAGTGGTAAACCCACATAAAAATGTATGGTTAGATATTATTTAAAGGCTTGCCTGTAGTTAATGTTTTCATATCCAGTGAATTTTCCTCATACTCTATTTTTAAGATACAGTTGAAAAACTCACATAAGGATTACTGGCCTTCACCGATTTAAATTTTGAGTAATCTTTCAAGTTCTACAGCATTAGTAATGGTTTTAATTTGAGAATAGATAAAAACATAAAAACCATATCTGATACCAAAAATATGGTTTGGGCTGCTATAGTCAAAGATGACATACTCTAGTAACAACCATGAGAAGTCTGATTGCCCTCCAGCCACATATCAGCTAGTGGGCTATAAAGAATTTAGCTCTGTGAATACATCACACCAGAAACAAGTTTGATGTAGAAATGAATGCATATACATTTAGAAAAAAAAGAGTAGTGTGAAATGAAATTTTAACTTGCAGAGCCCATTTTAAAATTTACAAAGTTTCTCCTTGTAATTTTTCTGTATTTCAACAGGTTGACTTACTGAGATGGTGAGAACAACACACAAAAAAGGAGCAAAGATAGATCAAATCCGGGCAAAAATAGATCATTAACAATTTGCCAGATTCTTTCTCTAGAGGTAGCTTGTTGTATGACAAGAAACAACTGATAGTGGTGAGTGCCAGAAGATGATCAGCTCCTGATGAATTATCCAATTCATAATTTGTCTCAATTATTAGAAACAAGTGTCCAAGATTTACAGTAATTATGTGTCAAATCAGAGAAAGGTAGAATGTCTGAGTGGCTACCTTCATACACACACAGAACTATAAACTGTAAACTGAATTTACTATGTAACTTTCAGTGTATGCCAGCACAATGAAGGAAGAAATCCCTTTAAATCCATCTGGCCTACTTTGACCGAGGTGGTCAAAGGTTACTGAACTCAGTGAGCTCAGAGGTTACTGAACCTAATTGCTTGCTTACTTTCTCCCCACTGCAAGTGGGAAATAATCGATCTCTTGACTTTACTTAATATTCACTTTGGAAGATTTGTTGTGTTATCCCATCAGTAATTTACTCTTTCTATAGGGAATGAACAAATTATGGAAAGAACAGTGAAGGGAATAAGGAGAGTGAATGAAGAATGCCACATGAAGCAACTCCTAGAGCACTACAGTTATGTACCACCTCCTGCTCAGAGCAATGCCTGAAGTAATATTCTAGCAACATATGTTGCTATGTCTTTCTTTAGGCATTTCATTTCTCTAATGAGTTTGCTAAAATAATGTATGTATCATGACCTGTATTTTAGTTCTTGGGCAAAATAGTGTTAGTAAGTTGGAGGGCATTGATTTGTGGAGGGCTTATTTTTGGAAAAAACATTCTCACTCTGCAAAAACATTCTCACTCCACAAAACAAAGCAAATGAGAGCTGAATCTACAAAATAGTTGATTAAATACCCAATACAAAGCCTCCTCTGCATGACGGAAAATAATTCTCAGAGGTTTTTAGTACACCAGGAAAGCAAAACTCTTTGTAAGATATTCCAAATCCTATTCATCTGACCTATTCCTCTACAATAATTTTCTTAATAGCTAGCAAGAATGAAGCATGATACAGACCTGATCTAGAAGAAGGGCTCACTGAGGTACCTCATACATTTTGTTAGATTATGCATCAAACCCTATGTAGGAAGGACGATTTTTCACTGAATTTAACATATTGAGATCATAGTTAACATGATAATATTCACATAAGATCATGTTATCCACTTTTACTATATTTATTGCTATGTCAAAATGAAAAATCTCCATAATTTATTAAGAATAGACGTTACTTAAGATAATACTGGCATCCCTCATATTTATTTGCAAAGTTACATGATACATAGTATGACTATATATGACATATTATATTTGTCATTTTGAACAGAATATATGAGAACGAAGGTGACAAGAGAAACTGAATGAAGAATCCACTAATCAGAGAACTGCAAAAGAAAAAATGCAAGGCTGTATTCAGTGTACTTAAAAAGGTATATGAATATGTATTTATCTTTATTCATCCACAAGCTAGTTAATTTAATAATATTGCATGATGTATGTTCCATGTACTTGATGAAAATCAGACCATTTAACAGTGTGTTCTTCATTGTTTAATCCCTCAGGATACAGTTACAGGGACCCTGCTCAATGCAGAAGTATGAACATCTAATAACAGTCAATATTTTGATCCCCTTTCTTTGTTCAGCTGATGGAAGAAATTTCTGTGTAACTTACTCTGTTTGAACAACATTGTATTTTTTGCCATGATTGCAAACCGTTTTTACTGTTACACTGTTCTTTCAGAATTATTAAGGTGACAGCACAGCAATAAAAGGAATATCCATTTAGAAGTACTGGTGACTAGAGATAAGATACTATCTACTGCAGCCTACCCTGAAATGCCATGATAGTGCCCATGGCTTTAGACAACATTCTAAATGAGTATTTCTTAGATGTCTAATAAATTAGGTAAGGAGATAAACAGAAAATGGGATAAAATGGCATAGAACCATAGATCTATGTTTGATAAAACAGTTAACTGAAAATCGGGTGTAGAGAACATAACTGATTTTATTGACAAGGGATAAAAGAAGCAGCATCTTAGTGAAATCTGTTGAAGGCACAGTCAGGAGCATCAATGCAGAAGAGGATTAGAATGTCATGCTAGAAGACCCTAAAGACTTCAAGGATGGTAATAAAATAGATTTGATAAATATAGTAGTACGAAGTACCATATTACAGAGTTTAATAAGATTTATGAATTCATGCTAAAAACTGCCTCAACAGGAGTTTTATGAAGAGGAGCAAGGCTTCCATACTAAACACAGTTTGACATTGCATTATCAGTATGGCACAATCGTGAACTACTTACAAATGCAGCACTGACATTTTTCTATCTAGTAAGTCATTTCTAAGAAAGGGAGGTGTGTTCATAGTTAAACAAGACCTCTGCAAAATTATAGCTTATATGTATTTCTGATCATTCACATTCAAGAAGAATTGCCCCAGATCTGAACTTTTGCAGGTAACTGCAAAAATTGTATGATGAGAAGAAAGGGTATTCTAACTTATTAGATAGACAGTAGAAGAATTTGACTTCTTGTACACAACTAAACAGTGTCAGAGAAGGAATGCAAATACAATTTTGGAAACGAGAGATCAACACTAGAGAAGAAAAAGTTTGTTAAACCAAAGGGCAAAAAAAGAACGGCAATAAACTGCCTTGAATTCATTTGAAATTAAAAAGAAGCTTCCAGCTACCATGGAAGAACGCTGTGGTAGAATCTTTAAAAGTAGCAATGGGGCAAACATTTACAAACTGCTCCCCCAAAAGAATAACTGAACTTTGCAAAATGTATGAAATACATTCTGACTTGATTGATTTTGATAATAAGGGATAGGAAATATAGTCTCAAACTTCCTCTTGACTACTGAAACACAGAATGTGCATTTTCCTCCTCTTTACAATTTCATGGTTTTCTATTGTAATAGTGTTATGTCAAGTGTCTATTTTAGAAAAACGAGACTAAAGTAAATGCTTAAAAATATGCATGTAAAATTATTTATAGAACAGATTTTTTAATCAACTATCCATCAACTGAAGATCTGCTTAAGAATAGTAATAGAAGTAAAGAGAGTTCTTGAGGATGATGTTTCAAATGTTCATATTTATGAGACTCCTTTTGCCACATCAAATGATACAAATTGAAACTACTTTTTTAGCTCCAAGAATACTGTGATGTTTCTCAGGTCAGTTACCAAAAGATACCAGTTCACTACTGTTACATATTTTATTGCTTTTTAGGAGCTTTTTCTTAACAATCTGGGTTTGGCACATAATGAATTAGCAGAGCTACAGGTTTTTTCATAAATGTATACATACCACCATTGTTTCTCAACAAAATTCTGAAGAATTATGTAACAGATATAGAATTAAAGAATTTTCATGGTCCTCTATTCTACCTATATAAAAAAATCTTTGTAGGTACCTGTTTAAAGAGAGTAAAAAAGGGTCGTACAAAAAGTATTACGATTTGGCAGATTTATGCATTTCAGGTAGCAAACTGATCTCCAATGATCATAGATTTAGCCTATTTATGCAAAACAGATTTTAGTATGTATTTCAGCCAACTTTTCTAAATGAAAAAAGAACTATAGGGTTATGCACCTTCCATTGAATGTTTATTACTATATTACAAGCTCTTCCAGACATTTTTTTCTGAAAAATCTGCAAATAAAAAAGGTTTTCAACATTTCCTTTTCTGAACTGCCAAACTGCTATTTCCCAGAAGTTTAACAAGAATTTATAAATGGCAACACCTTAAAGGTAGAAGGTAATTTCCCATAAGAACCTGCTAAATTATAGCTTTCTGCACACCAATGACCCTTGCAATTTGGCAGTTGCTTCATTAATTCCTGTACACCTACTACATCTATCTTGAGAAAAATAATAAATAAAAGGTGTAATTCACTCACACTACATTCACTTCTGAAGGTATTGGGAAAGAAAAGCTGTCTTACTATTTTCTGCCATAAATTGTAACTAATTCTGTAAATGTGAGTGAAACAAAATTGAAAGTAGCATGGCAGATAGATTGATATTACCAGTGGGTCACTGGCATGGAGGGGAAAATCTGAGTTCTTCCCTGGTGTAATGCTGCTGAAATTGATTTACAACAGGGATGCATTTGGCATGAAGACTTTGAAAGCACATATTCGAAAAGAAAGTTCTATTTGCACTGTGGGGTTTCCATTCTCATTTTATATATTCCTCTGAGTCACTCCAAGTAGCATAGAGAATCCATTTCAAAAAATAAAGGTGTACAAATGTACTTTCAGTTTCCTCCTCACCAAGCCAAAGAAAAAGCTACATTTCACATAAAACAATAAAGTGACTTGACAAAAGTTTGGGTTTAGTGAAATAGACACCTTTTAACTTGTTTTCCTGATTAGACAAGGTGAATCAGAGAGTAACAATTATTTTAAATAACAAAAAGGTTGCGGTTTTGGCTTTTTAAAATTATGCATAATAAACGTGAAATTTGTTTTGCAAGACATTCAATCCTTCTTGGATTCAAAGAGTAAAACCATACCTAGGTCATTAAAACAGAATTGCATTAAATACAATTTCTTTAAAGCAAGAACATACATCCTGCATTTTTCAAAAATAAATGAGCTATAAGATGATTAAGCTTTTGGAAGATACTGAGTTTACATTAAAGTGTTTTATAATTTTCTGCTCTCAATGAGATGGAATTCTTAAATAAAATTCGTTTCTGTCCTGTATCAACTCCAGATTTTTACTGTGTTATTTAGGACATTACTTTTTTTTCTATAAGACACACTTCTATCTACATCCTTTTTATCAGAAGAGCAACATAGCATATCAATTTGGCATTGTAGTTTCTTTGTTTTAAGGGACTTGTTTATTTTTCCTAAACAAAATCCTGCTTTTTGTTTATCTGCTTGCATAAGTTTTTTTCTAAGTTTTACATATAAGCAAGTCTCACTCAGTAGGATATGTAGGAGAAAACATTACTCTTTTTTTTTTTTTTCTGAATGGAAAAAGACTACTAGTGCGGATGTATAAACCTGAAGAAACTTCTTAAAAAGTTGTTTAGCTGTCTTATTATTTTCAGATGCTTTGTTGTGGATACTGTACCAAAACATTGATAATTGCAACTCAGAGTTAGTTTAGTCGTGATCCCTGGTAGGAAAGTCATGAAAGACTAGTAGGAACTTTAAATTAGAAGAAGGAAAAAAAAATTCTAATTTTTGGTGTTCAAAGAATTAGAATCCTCAGGAAACACATGAGTCAAATACGTTTCAAAGTATTTCAAAATATTATTGATTCTATCTCAACAAGAGAGGACTTTATATTTTGGTTGCACATCTGTGCTACACATTATCAGATAATGGTAAGTCTAAAGGAACAGTTTGGAAAAGAGTTATTATCCTACTAGCTTTACTTGATACAGCAAATGGCAAAAATCCTCATGAAAAGTAATTTGTTTCCTCAATCAGAGTAGAATTTTAAATTAATTGATGATGCTTCTTTATTAATAATAATAAACTGATTTAAAAGAGTAAGTAAATCTCATTAGTTTGATCCTGACACTTTTATAAAACACTGTCAAATATATTTTCCTGTCTCTGCCATAGCAAAGCACATTTCAGAAGTTCCTGCCAGACTCTGGCAGGTTTTATTCAGAGCCCAACCATAATGATGCAAGAAGAGTACAGTCAAGGCTGCCTGCTTATCTACATAACAGCTCCTCTGCTGGAATCTCCTTTTCTGATCCCAGCACTAGCTCTCACACCAGAAGACATGCAGCCTTGGAGGACGGCAGATGTTTGCAGAGCTCCTCAATAACTATGAAGTATAGATAATATCTGCTAGTCAAATTTGCCTGCAAGAAATGATTCTCTCTCCTGTAGTGTCTCCCAACTACTGCCACATCCTTTTCAGGAGCCACAGCTGGCATGTGGCATGATAAGAAGCGCAAGCTCACTGACCGTATGAACTCCCTCTGCAAGTAGGTCTATGATAAGAGGATTTGGCACAAACCCTAGTATAAATCAAAACCATTATTTTGAACTACTGCTGTATAGCTCTAATTGTCTCTATTGAAATATAGTAAAATGAAGCCTTTATGTTCTCCCCCAGATGGTATGTTCATAAATTATCCCAAGTCCAACTTTGCCGAGGTTGCTAGTTTTTCCAGCAGAAATTAGTCTTTTTCAACAAAATTTCCAACAATAGTGTCTCCTAAGTAAGCTTATACTATTTTTCTCTAAATATAGAAGAGAACAATTAGCCTTTGAAAGCTACATTTCTAAGGTTTCTCAGTAACATTAAAGCAAAATTAAGTTTATAATATGCTCTTTCTCAGTCTCAAATGTTGACTAAAACATCTAGCTTTGAAGAGCATGTTTTTATCTAAGCTAAGCACAAATGTGATAAATTCCTTTCTTTAAACAAATCTGCTGAATTAAAAAGAAAACAGAAACATTGCTGCTAGAAAGGGTTTGATTTTCTTTGACTTTTTAAAAATTTCCTTGAAATGGTTTTAAAATAATTTTACTATCTTAATAATAATGAATTACAGTTTAATCAAGGGGGGAAGTCAGTGATAAGAAAGATAGGACTCAGTTCACGCTTTAAATAGGTTATGTTTTTTCCAACTTCAGGGGCCAAAATGAGTTGGCAATGTTTTATTTTGTTTCCCACCGAACCACCAGACCTTCTCTAGAGGGAGAGATTATATCTGTAATCATCTGTACAAAGAAGGAACATTACTTATGTGCACCTGCCAATGGTACTTGTTTTCCCAGCTGACTGTAGACTGCAGAGATTAGTTACTGAGGTCAGGTGACTAAACTGGTTATAAGAGAAAGAAAACACTGTTGTTCATTAAAGACTTAGCTTTGAACTGACTCTGTATTGAAGTTTGAATTTTAAGAGAAATGGTGGGAAATATGAGAGGACCACTTCAGATTTTCGTAAGGTAACTTTTTAACTATAGAATAGACATGTAGTAGTTCAGAGAACATACTACCAAGAACCTGCTTTTTTACAGAATGATGACTTAAAGAAAAATATTTCAAACAACTTGGTGATCAATGATGATGGATCTGATAAATAATTGATAAATTCTCAGGTAAAGAATATCAATAGATTAACCTCTGCCAGAACATGAAAGGCTTCCAAAAAATTGTATTATCTTGTCAGGAAAACATCTTGATGGACTTTGTCAGAAACCCATAATGTTCATAACTTTATAGACATCTATCACCATTTGGAAAGACTGTAAGATATACCCCATTGTGATTTTCATTAAAGTCCTCTTTTCCTGTCCATTAAGGCCCTGAAATCTGACACCGAAAGCTTGTAACAAAAGCAATAGGGCTTCTCTAAGTCAGAGGGTTAGCTTCAGAAAAAAAAAATCTATTTCAGAAAGAATGTGAAAAGGAGAACAAATGCCCATCTACATATTGTTCAAAGTATTCTCACAAGGTAAGACAAACTTGAAAAAACACCATAAGATCAGTAAAGATGGAGAAATGAGGTAAGCCTTTACAGAGCTAAGCTTATTACCATTATAACCACCATATAGATCAGACATTATAATTTTATAAAGCACAAAATCCAGTGGTTCTACCATAGAAAGCATATTTAAGTGCTGAGGAGACTGAACTTTCTGAATAAATTCCCCTTTCTAAAGTATATTTACCAGATTACTAGTTCCAAAGTCCCTAGTTTAGGTATTATGTATTTCTCTCGGTAGAATCAGTACAGAGACCACCCCACAGTCACTAGAGGAAAGGGACTGCTCTCAGTTGTCCTATCTCTAAACAAACCCTGGGCCAAACTCCCGAACAGCTGGACTTTCCAGAATAGGGGAACCTCAGGGCCCTTAAAATAAATGAGAAGTTTATTTTGTGCGTAATATAGATGTGAAAACAGTACTATCAGGGTTTTTTATCCATTTCCTGTGACTATGGAAGTTGTTTCTGAAATATCTGTTCTTTAAAATATCTTGCCTAATTAAATATCTAAGCAACAATTCTCTTACTCTTTCTTACTATTATTGTCATGGAGCAGTAAGGGCAGGACTGCCCCCTAAGGGACAGGAGCCAGGAGCTGAGGGGAGCGCACAGCCAGCAGGGTAGGGGCCATGCCATATCCTGCAGAACTGGAGAGGCGAGCAGAACATACCCACAGATGATAACCAGGACCAACCAAGAGTCCAGATCAAAAGGCAATAGAATGGTGATGAGACAGGTCCAAGGTCAATCCAGTGACCACTGAGTATGTCCATAGTGACGAAAAGGGGCTCAGACAAAGTCAGGCAGCAGATCGAGGAGCCCCAGGACTAGGCATAATCATATCTATAGCTGAGATGGACATCAGCTGTCCTCCAACATAGCTCAGACAAGAATCAAATGCCCCCAAACCAAACCTAAACAGCCCTCCTTGTCCATGGATGAGTGTGGAGGCCCCAGTTGAGGCTGGTTAGGGTCATTAAGGGTTACTAGTGTGCTTAAGGACCTGACAATTATTTTCTTTCTTTACCACTTCATTTCTTAATTTTACTATCCTTAACTAATTATTTGGATATTTTTGGATATAACTTTGTGTTATGTAGATACTTGTATAGATCCAGCATATGACTTGATTTCACTTCAATGAGAACACTCTAAAGAACCAGCATGTTTCAGCTTATGAGGTCTTAAAAAAGTAGTTCACCATATGACATTCATGTAGCATATGGCTTTCTAAAGTGGGAGATAAATCCAAATGACTTCTATATCCCTCAGTGTTTTAACCAATGAAACCATAAAATGAAAATTGAAATCAACTTCTATGTTATTGGTTGATTTTTTACTGACACCATGCTCTTCTGTGAATTCCATAGGTCACCCAAAAGGACTATCTGTAAGTGTTTTAACACTGGATAAATTTTAAAGCATTTTAAGAGCTTTTTAACTCCTACTTCTTCATGTATGTTTTATCTTAATGCAATGAAAAATTATATGAAACCAATCAGAACTTTTTAGTAATATCAGACCTAATTTCCTTTAATTACTGTTGTGCGATCATTACTAAATTTAGTCCATGAATGTAAGTAAAAGTGAACTGTAATATCTTATCAATCTTACAATATCAGCCATTACATAGATGGATGTCTAGTCACAAGAAATGGTTAAAAAAATGCTCAGGATGGAGGGATTTTATTTCAATTCATCTTGAATTTCATTGCAACAAACCAAACAGAATTCTTGTATTGAGACTATAGCTCAATACAGAAGATGAAGGTCTGTCATCTTCACCTATTTTGTTATCTGTTTCCAGATGATGTAACTTGAAACTAATAGGTCTTTATTGCATTTTGTTTATCAAGGTGTATCTATATACACATACTCATATACTCACACAAATACACACACATATATACTCCGAATCAATCAATTTTAAAAACAAGTTTCTCTTTACAAGGTCTTTTTTCTTGACCATCTCACTTGTCCATCGTCAAAGTTCTCTACTATGGGGAAGATCCTTCATGCTTACTTTACTCGTGGATATTTTCATGCAGTCAATGCAACTACTTTTACGAGCATGGTGCAGATGATACTTTTATGATTCTGTAAAGCTCTGATATGCAAAGAATAAGCTGTATTATATTTCTGATGTCCAATCATAAATCCCCATAGGTTGCTTAAGAAGTTTTGTCTAAAAAAATGTTGATGTGATGAATGGAACTCATAGTAAAGTGTGGCGCTATTTCTCTTTTACTGTAAGTAAAGAATTGAATATATTTTTCCTTCTTAAATGCCTTTATTACAGTGTTTCTTTCCATGTAGTATCTGGGATTTATATCCTTTTTCCTTTAGTGTCTCATATTTTTCAAACAATTTCATATATTATGTTTTAATATAAAAGACTTAATAGAAACATAATTCAATCCAAAACACATGGAATAAGTCACAATTCATACATTCACAAATACAAATCTGTTGAATTTGTTAGTTAAATTCCATAGAAAATTCATCACTGCAGCATCTGATGGCTTAATTAGATCTAGCAATTGTCAGGATAAGTATTTCTTACCTCTAAGAGAACTAAAATGACTCTAATGTTGTGGGATTGTGTTATTCTGTACATAGAATGACTGAGGTGAAGAATTAAAATTCTCTTAACTTTCCAGAGTAAGCAGTGATTAAGAGCTTTAGAGTTTCTAGTTCCTTTTATATTTTAAAGACCAAGAGCATGTTCTACCTACTGTACATCATTGCTTTGATGTTTTGGCACTCCAAAATGGAAGTGCCTAGGAGCATTCGTGACTTATTAATGTCAGTCATATTACCAGTTGGAAAATATGAGAGATTTTTGCAGATCTTTGCTGCAGGTTGGAACTTATTAACCATAAGTTAAAAAGGGAGGGTAACAGAAATTTGTCTAGACCCTATTTCCTTCATTTGCAGCATGAGACACCAATACACTGCTATTCAGAGGTCCTGAACATGTAATTCTTATGAGATCTGTTCAGGCACATAACTTTTGAGTTGCAGACTTTAGATGTAGAAGGCAAAAAGACAAAATTACCGGAAGATTTGTAAGGCTACATGAGCTTACTGAGCACCTGATAGGCAGATAGACAATAAGCATAGTAGTGTCGCAGAAACAGTTATCTTTCTGATTTCTGAAAAATAAGAACATCTGAAAAACAAATGGGTTAACAAATGAGTTAAACTTTAACTACTATATAATAAAAATAATTTGCTCATTTTGACTATATAATCACTTCAGTCTTGATTAGATTTTTGTATAAAGTACTGTATTAGTCAGAATGAGACTGTTTAGAAAAGAATTAGAGTTTCTTAATGTTAGAAATTAGATATTTTTTATAATTCAATATGCATAAGGATCATCACTGTACACTAAAACTCTCAGGGGATTACAAGACTAATCATTTTAAGAGTTTATAGAAAAGATTTGAGAGAGCTAATATAAAATGAAGGCTTCATTTAACTGAAAGAGAGAGGAGTTTTGGTGGGTATGTGACTTTGTACAACACACCTGTCCTAGTAGGACAGTGATTTCCTTAAAAGCTTCAGTTTAACATTTATCTTATCAGCATATTTCATTATTTGGTGAAATACAATATATACCAATTACAGGTGAAAGCACCACAATACAAAGAAAAATATTTTATGTACAAAGAAAGGAAAATGTCCACTATCCAGGCTCAATGCGTAACTGTTTTGTTATTGTTTCATAGCTATTGCCCTATTGCAGGAAGATCTTTCTTTGTAGCTTTCATAATACTAACTGTATTTGGAGGCTAGTATTTTCTGTCTAGCAAAAAAAAAAAAATGACATGTGAGTACAGTGAGCAAGAGTTTCTTGTAAGGACATATTCAGGATTTTATCCTTGCTCATAAAATATAACGTCTGAGCAAGTGGATCTTCCTTTGACAGGTTTATTTAAGTTTTTGCATAGCTTCTAAAATGATCAGTCTAAGATGCCTTTTGTTGTCATTTGGAATGCAAAATTGGAAATATAAACACCTATTAACCTTTACAAACTAAAGAAAGATTGTGATTATTTTTGCTTATTTTCCTGTTGTTTCAGGAAGGTACTGAAAAGTGATCTTAATCATCCTCAGAGGAGCAGGTTCTGAATCTGTTGTCCTTCCATTAAAAACAGAAACGTTTGTCTATGCATTGGGAAAAAAAAAGTCATAAAGTTTCCTAGGCGATGAGCCTGCTGCCAGCTATTTTTGATGCAAAGGCAAAACCCTGCCATTAAAAGGCATCTTGAGGAATATACTGAAAGTAACCAGTTTTAGGCAAACATAGGTTCAGAGAAATTACTGTACTGATTAGTGGTGCTAGAACTCTTGGTAAAAAGACAATCTCTAAGAGTAGGTGCTAACACCAATCTTGACAATCTATGTTCATTTACCCTTGTTGGTGCATAGTCACTTCTGCCTGACCCAGTTCATTTATGAGATGCATGGCATGTTCAAAATTCCATCAATGTCTTTTTGAATCTTTGAACAAGATGTTTGGTATTATGAAAATTGTTTATGTTATACCAATAGAGCAACATAGAAACTCAGACTTGTAAAATAGAAGGGAGACTTCTATGTGAAATTTGAAAGAAAATAGAAGTTAGAGGATAAAAAAAAAAGAGGCAAAGGTGGAAATAAAAGGTTTACTTTTACTGAAAATTCAAGACCTTCGGTTTTCATGAGGAACATAAACAGTATAACAAAAACTACAGCAAATCCAGTGATATTAGAATATGAACACAAAATCTTTCCTTTATCTTGTATACATGTACAAAAGGTGAAAATAAATGAGAGTCTGAGATTATACAAATTGCTATTAGCAAATGGTATAATATGATAAAAGTTAAAAAGAGGGTCAAGAAGAAGAAAATGAACTGTCTGTTCCGACATATTTACAGTGGAAAACACAACAGAAGTGAGCCCAATGGCAAGTTAGTTAGTTAATGAGTAAGCAGAGAAAGATAACTGTGCTGTAAATCTCCATTGAATGACTGAGGAACACTCCAGAGTTATTTAGCCAGAAAAACTTACCACTGTTTTCTACAGCTATTTTATCCTTCCATCGTATTTCCAGGAGCTGTAAGTATTATAAATAAATAATATAAAATGGAAACCAGTAGGTATGTGTGTGTGTATATATATATATATGTATTTTTTTTTATATATGTATGATTTCCTGGTTTGCATTAAGACAGAACCCATTTTCTTTTCAGTGATTTTTCCTTTCAGCTAAGTTTCTTCTAAGTAACTGCACTTTCTGAAACTAACTGCATGTTTTGCAGACAGAGTCTGCTTCTAGGACTGATAACGCTCAAAGTTTATAGTTACCACTGAGGTACTGGTAGGAATAGTATGCAGAAAGGCTCTTGCTTGTACTCATTCCTAGAGAAACCAAGGTCACTGCTAAATTCCTCACTAATTACAAGTGAAGAACTGTAGAAGGGTCCCACCTCCAGGGAGAAGCGGACAAGACAGGTGACCCAAAATAGACCAATGAAGGTATTCCATCCCATACACGTCATTCTCAGTATAACACTGGGGGTTCATGAGGGTCGCACTCTCTTCTTCTATGGCCGGCGTCCGAAGAGGACTCTGTCTGTTTTTCTTCTGCCCTCGATCCCAGTCCGTGCATTCCTGAATCCAGTTCCTGTCCATTGCTGAGGCCAGTCTGGGCCTTCCCGGAGCCTGCCCTGCAGTGCCAGTGGTGACGTGATCATCATTGGGGGGGTCTCGATCTTGGTTTTGTGTAGATATTTGTATATATTTAATTATTTCCATTATTATTATATTTTTCCATTGTTACTGTTCATTAAAACTGTCTTAACTTTCCAACCCCTAAGTCTCTCTCCCTTTTCTCTTTTCCTTCCCCTTCTGGCGGGGGGAAGAGGGTTAATAGAAAGCATCTGCCACGGTTTAACAGCCAGCCCAGCTTTAAAACATGACAGCTGCACTTACAATAAACTTTATTTTTTTTTTTTGATTTGTTCATTTTTGAATTGTCTTGCCAGTATTCCATGAGAACACAGCCCTTAAAGGAGTAAAAATGACTTGTAGTTAACAGCACGTAGCATCTGCAAAGCGATATAGCAAATGGGGGTCAAAGAGAGAGGCTAGAGATGAGACCAGATGTTCTGTGATTTGCATTTTTAGATAAACTGCACACTGAAATGGGAGAGTGGTCTTTTTAAATGACCATGACAAAACTCAGCACCCATGTGTTTATAATCATTGTTGAGAAGTAAAAATGAACAGCTAAATGAAGTTCTGAGAGCAGTAACAGAAGCCTGGAGAGTCATGGTTTATGGAGAAAAATAAAAAAGTAAAACGTGACTGTTTAATGCGGAATGAGGTGGCAAGAAAGAGAAAAGTTAAATCCTCTCAGCTAGCCATGTAGTTGTGAACTTAATGGAGAATTTCAGTAAGTATTTGGTAAGTAATTACATATCTAATTAAATGATAAATTGATTTGCAGTTTTGAAATTGACTTTGCAAGCCTTAAAACAAAACCCCAAACAAGCTCTCTGAGACTGATAAATTCTTTTGATTTTTCCTGGTTTACACAAAATAAAAGGAGTATATATTTTGAAACAGAAATACATACCTGGAGACAGGAATTCACAACAGCCTCATCAATGCTTAAAGTAGATTCTTCGCTTTCTTTTCTTCTTTTGCTGGGGAGTAGCCTCGGCAATCAGCCTTACTTTACACTGTAGAAAGCAATACCATTCTGAATAAGATTGGATAACAACGGTCACTTAGAATAAATCCTTTTGTTTCAGTTGTGCTGGAAAAACCCACAGAAGGGTGGTTGGAATAGATGTCATTTAAAGGTCCCTTCCAACTCAAACCACTCTATGGTTCTGTGTTTAGTGGAAAAAACAAAGGCAGGGAAAGGGAGGGATCAAGATAACTCAGGGAGGAACAAGCAAGGGAAAATAGATGGATTAGGTGATAAAAGGAACTGGATGTGAGTAAACAGGTTGCTGGTTAATTCACTCTTCTGGCTATGCCCTGTGCCTGATCACTGCACTCTGTCCTATAATGGCATTAAATTTCATTTCTAATTATTTCTCTGAGTGAAGGGCTTTCTATTCTGTGTGTACATGTGTGCACAGCTGTCTGGATGTCAGTAACTGGATTTGGACTCTGGGTCACAGGGTCCCATATGTGTGTGGTGCCGGCAACTGGTGTGATGAAGGTATTCATGTCTGTGTATTTACCAGACAGTACCAAGCCATGCTAGCTGGGCAAAAGCAAAGTGGGTTGGGAGCCAGCTGTGTGTGTGTCTCTGGGAGTGAGATGGCTGAAGGAATGAGCTGCTAGAGGGACCAGAAGGTCCAGGCTATCTGCCGGAGAGACTTTGGAGTCTGATGATTGACTGGGAGACCCAGTCTATGCATATGCCTCTCCGTGCAGGAAGCAACTGGAGACAAGAAGATTCGACGGCCAGTCACTGGGTAGACTGAATGTCTAAGCTGAGTTACTGGAGGAATCCACAGTGTTTGTGTCTCTGTGTGTTGGTGTGTAAACAATATCTGCACCAGCAGATGGAGTAGGGCTGCAGACCCTGGGGGCTTATGTGTTCTAGTGGCACCTACTGGGGAGAGCAAGGATCCAGGGATCAGGTACTGGATGGACCACATGTTTAAGTCCAGCTACAACAGGGATCCATGTTGTACATATGGATATATTTCCCACCAACAGAACTTCACACTGATCAGACAGAGGGAGGAACAGGATGAAGCCATTGGTGCAGTTTGTGCTTGTGCTGAGTGCTGTGTCTTCTATCTGTGGTGATCTGTGTGGCCAGCCATGTGTATGTTTGTTTTATGTGTGCGACAATGAGAAACCCTCTGTCTGAAATTGCCTCCTCCTGTGGCGGGCGGCAAGGAAGGCACAGACTCTGAGATCGAGGATGCAAGGGCCTGAAGCCGAAAGGCCTAAGGCTTTTTATTGTTATGCTACTACCCTATTTAACTGCTACAATGCAGGAGCCAGACTAGGCAGTTCAAGATAACATCAACATTCACACGCTAAGCACTCATCACCCATTCTGGGAAGAGCCAGTGTTCTGGACTCAAAACATCAACAACCATTCCTTGTTTTCAGCTCTGTGTTCAGAACTGACCTTCCACACATGTTTACTTCTTTCATGCCTCAAAAAGCCCTGTGAACTGGTCTCGGCTCCTTTATCTTAGAAGCAAGCAAAAACTATTCTCAGTGCAGTGTTCCCAAGCAAATCTTATGCTCCCCAAGTAAAGCACAGCTGTTTGCAGACTGAGGGTCTTCCACATCCTCCCAAACAATCCATATTCAAATATCACCAGTGAAGATATGTTGCTCAACAGTCTAGAAGTCTAAGAAGGAGGCTCACTACGGTTCCTTCCTGTTGCAGATATGCCACCATGAAGGAAATTATTTTTTTGCATGAAGTCTGAAAGACATCATAGGTGGGTACACAGATACGTAGCCTACTTGTTAAACACTCATGTGAGAGACCTGCATTTTGACTCTCATGACCATGCTATGTGTTTTACAGGATCTGGTCATTAGGTAGCACCTGTACACATCTACTGAAATCCAAACTGAATTTAAAACTATTGGGAAAAAAAATACTTGCAAATTTGTGGTGTTACTTTTAAAGACCTGTTTCGAGTATAACCGTATGGGCAAGGAAATTCTTCAGTTCGGCCTGTGAAAATAGTTGATCTTGAAACTTCACCAGGGAGGTACCATAGTGTCAGGGGGATAGTTGCATATCAAATGTTTGCAGCACTCTGTCATGAGAGGAAAAAATAATGAATTAATAAATTGCAGTAAATTTCTAATTTCGGTTCGACTTGTTATATCAAGGTTCTGTTCTAGTCAAAAGGTAACAGACATATATACAGAATCAAGAATATATTGCTAGCACAACTAATGTGTTACTACTTTAATAATCTAAATTATCTGAAGACAGAAAAGCCTAATTAATAATACAGCTTAAATTGTTATACAAAAGACCAGCCCCTGTCCTAGTACCTATCCCTAATATTAGTATCACTCTTTCAGTGTCCCTCTGGATCTTATAGTAAACACTGAAATCCTCCTCAAGAATGGGGGCAGGAGAGGGTGGAGACAAGAAGTCGCCAGCATCCTGAGGTCTTCATCTGAAGGACCTGATGCTGATGGTGGGCTTCCTTCCTCCTCAGTCCTGGGGTCTTCTTGGGTTTCTTTTTATACATTTTCCTATACCCCCCTGCTCCCTTGAAGGGGCCATTTGTCCTGCAGGGACTGCCTGGGGCTGTCAGCCTCTTCCCTGGTGGCATTCACAGAGCTGGAGATCAGACAGGCAGGGCGGCGGGCACTTGGCTCAGCCCACTCAAAACAAGGGCAGCCCAGCCCCTCACAGGACCCAACACAGCCTGATGCCTGCCCCCAGCAGTGGCAAAACCATATTTACTGGGCTATGAACTGCACTGCTTTTAGGCAATAAACTAGTTTGAGGTGTAAAATGGTTTGTATACTACCTTTCAACTAGCATATATCAAAGTTTATTCTGCACGTGATACGTATTTGCACTGTTTACCTGTATGTGGCTTTATTCCCTTAAAAGATTTTAAATCCTCTCACAGTAGCAAACCTATTAATAGGAAAATAGGTTAGCCTTCTTAACGGGAATAAAACAACATGTAAAAGAATGCAAGGGCTTTCCTGTTCCTAGAAATTGGTTTGTTTTGGGTGTTGTGTCTTGAACTGCCAACAAATTAGCTGCCCATTGTTCTACAATGATAAATAGGGTAAGTAGCTGATGTTATGTTAACATAAAACCAAAAAAATACTAGAGAGACAAATGGAGTCACACGGATTTGATATCAGGATGAGGGCCAAAGTATAGAAACAGGATCAGTTACGAGAGTTTAGCTCTGCTACTAACAGTGAATGTAAAATTTAAAGGGTCAGTAGTTGTGTTTTTGTATGTGCACAGTATATGATATAAACTTACTTACCATGTCAAGTTGTAACTTCATCAGTCATTAATTCTACTGTCAGAACTCTATAACATAAGCATAGTTAATGCTTTGAATTTGCAATTTTACAGAAAATCTGAAGTCTGATATATGTAAATATAAATACAGAAAACAGTAATACATCAAGTAAAATTCATAGAAATATTATTGTTTTAATATAATTACATTGAAAATACGTTACCATGATTTTAAAATTAAAAAAAAAAAAGAAAAATTCCTGTCTGCAGCAATATACCAAATGTCTCATACAGAGGCATTTGATCTTCCAGAAGACAAATGGACATGAGTATTTTAGTTTTTACTGATCCAAGACAAAGATTTCTGGCTGCAGGCATAGCAGTCCATTGGTAATTTCACACCATGCTGTGTTTACACATAAATTTCTAGCTTTGCCTCCTTTGACTGTTTTATGAGAATTCTTCCATGTTCTATCCTGCTAATATACTTCGAACTAATACACTGAAAAGAGACAGACTATGCAAACTGATTCTGATATTACCTTTTATTACTACAAAGAATAGACTCAAGTCGTGCAAACCCATAGAGACTCTTGAAGCTTCCACCATCAGCCAGATGGCTGCATTGCTATTACTCACTCATCTCTCCTAAAGCACATGTGAACTCAGAGGCTCAAAGATTCAATCATTATTCAGCAAGTTGTGAATGTCTTGTGGGTGCTTCAGGTTTCTTTCCAGTCTCCCCGAAGCAGCTAGCTTTAAATATAAACCAGGAACATGGCATATTCAAGTAGTAATCTAAATGGTGAAATAGCAATAGGAAAAATATTTGA
Source organism: Nyctibius grandis (assembly GCF_013368605.1). Lineage (NCBI taxonomy): Eukaryota > Metazoa > Chordata > Aves > Nyctibiiformes > Nyctibiidae > Nyctibius > Nyctibius grandis. The sequence continues at coordinate 13,968,199 of NC_090659.1, read as the reverse complement.
GCCATCCTAAATTAACAGAGTTCCAAAAGTATTTCTCCCACTGAGCTACATTATATTCTTGTCATGTTAGACAATGAACGTACTTCTCTGTCAAGGGTGTTATTTTGTTGATCCCCATTCAAAACTAAATTAATGTATTTTGAAGTAAGATGCACTATTACTTGCTGTAAGAACGAATTCTAGGGGGAAAAAAAGACAATTAGAATCATCAATGCCAACATCATGCTGTGTACACTTCATAGAGAACTGTATTCTGGGCTGCTAAATTGGTCTGGACTACATTTATTTTATCATGAGTTTCTCTGTCTCTGAACCTGTTTCTGAAGCAACTGTCAGCATCTGCCTCTGCACTCAGGCCCCTCATTATCCCCAAGTAAATGGTGGCAGGCAGATTCACACACAGAGATAACAGGAGTGCAGCAGCTTTAATACAGAGCTCTGACATGACAATGTTGTCAGCATTCAAATTTAATCAACAGTGCCACCACGTGGTTGTACAGCACCAGGAGCTGACGCTCACCTGTGAAAATGATTGAATGGCTAAAAACACGTTTGTGTTTTGAAACTCATGTCTTACTAACAGAGCAATTGAAGTTACTGTACGCGAGTTGTTAATTTTAATGCAAAAGTAACACCAATGTCTTCACAGCAATATGTTGTCTAACTTTTCTGTAGTTACTCACTTATCTTGAAGACTTAGTAATCCTGAACTGGTAATAAACAATATATCTTTTTTAAGGTTTCAGTACATTCCAGGGAATGGTTTATAAAACACTCTGAATTTTTAGGAATAATTTTATCCTTCACCAACCTGTTAGCTCCATGTCATATTTCTTATTTAAAGTATATCGGAGATTATTAAGGATAATACTGTTCTTAAAACAATGGCCTCTAATCTAGTAATTTTATTACAGAATCACAGAATCACAGAATGTTAGGGATTGGAAGGGACCTCGAAAGATCATCTAGTCCAATCCCCCTGCCGGAGCAGGATTGCCTAGACCATATCACACAGGAACGCGTCCAGGCGGGTTTTGAATGTCTCCAGAGAAGGAGACTCCACAACCTCTCTGGGCAGCCTGTTCCAGTGTTCAGTCACCCTTACAGTAAAGAAGTTTTTCCTCAAATTTAAGTGGAACCTCCTGTGCTCCAGCTTGCACCCATTGCCCCTTGTCCTGTCAAGGGATGTCACTGAGAAGAGCCTGGCTCCATCCCCATGACACTTGCCCTTTACATATTTATAAACATTAATGAGGTCACCCCTCAGTCTCCTCTTCTCTAAGCTAAAGAGACCCAGCTCCCTCAGCCTCTCCTCATAAGGGAGATGTTCCACTCCCTTAATCATCTTCGTGGCTCTGCGCTGGACTCTCTCTAGCAGTTCCCTGTCCTTCTTGAACTGAGGGGCCCAGAACTGGACACAATACTCCAGATGCGGCCTCACCAGGGCAGAGTAGAGGGGGAGGAGAACCTCTCTCGACCTGCTGACCACACCCCCTCTAATACACCCCAGGATGCCATTGGCCTTCTTGGCCACAAGGGCACACTGCTGGCTCATGGTCATCCTGTTGTCCACTAGGACCCCCAGGTCCCTTTCCCCTACGCTGCTCTCCAACAGCTCTGCCCCCAACTTGTACTGGTACATGGGGTTGTTCTTGCCCAGATGCAGGACTCTACACTTGCCCTTGTTATATTTCATTCAATTTCTCCCCGCCCAACTCTCCAGCCTGTCTAGGTCTCTCTGAATGGCTGCACAGCCTTCCGGCACATCAGCCACTCCTCCCAGTTTTGTGTCATCAGCGAACTTGCTGACAGTGCACTCTATTCCCTCATCCAAGTCATTAATGAATATATTGAATAGAACTGGTCCCAGAACCGACCCTTGCGGAACTCCGCTAGACACAGACCTCCAACTGGACTCTGTCCCGCTGACCACTACTCTCTGGCTTCTTTCCTTCAGCCAGTTTACAATCCACCTCACTACCCGATCATCCAGACCACACTTCCCCAGTTTAGCTGCGAGGATGCTGTGGGAGACCGTGTCAAACGCTTTACTGAAATCGAGATAGACCACATCCACAGCTTTACCATCATCTATCCACCGGGTAACATCCTCATAAAAGGCTATCAAGTTGGTTGAGCAAGACTTCCCATTGGTGAAGCCATGCTGAGTGCCCCTAATGATCCCCCTATCCTTGATGTGCCTAGAGACAGCACCAAGAACAAGTTGTTCCATCACCTTTCCAGGGATGGAGGTGAGGCTGACTGGTCTATAGTTACCCGGGTCCTCCTTCCTGCCCTTTTTGAAGACTGGAGTGACATTCGCTTTCCTCCAGTCCTCAGGCACCTCTCCCGTTGCCCACGACTTAGCAAAGATGATGGAGAGTGGCCTAGCAATGACTTCTGCCAGCTCCCTCAGCACCCGCGGGTGCATCCCATCAGGGCCCATGGATTTATGGACGTCCATGTTGCTTAATTGGTCCCTGACCCAGCCCTCATCAACCAAGACAGATTCCTCCTCTATCCTGACTTCTTCTGAGGCCGCAGGGGTCCAGGGCTCCTCAGGACAGCCTCCAACAGTATAGACAGAGGCAAAGAAGGCATTCAGTAACTCCGCCTTCTTTTTATCCTCTGTCTCCGGGACCCCCACCTCATTCATCAGTGGGCCTACATTGCCTCTAGTGTTGGCTTTACCTGCAATGTATTTGAAGAAGCCCTTTCTGTTGTCCTTGACCTCTCTTGCAAGGTTTAATTCCAAGGAGGCCTTAGCTTTCCTAGTTGCCTCCCTACATCCTCTGACAACAGACTTATATTCCTCCCAAGTGGCCAGCCCCTCCTTCCATGATCTGTACACCTTCTTCTTCCACTTGAGTTTGCCCAGCAGTTCCCTGTTCAACCATGCAGGTCTCCTGGTACCCTTCCTTGACTTCCTACCTGTTGGGATGCTCTGATCTTGAGCTCGGAAGAAGCAGTCCTTGAATGCTAACCAACTATCTTGGGCCCCCTTACCTTCTAGTACCCTGTCCCATGGGATTTCCCCTAGCAATTGCTTGAAAAGGCCAAAGTTGGCCCTCCTGAAGTTCAGGGTTGTGATTCTGCTAGCTATTCTGGTCCTGCCACATGAGATCCTGAACTCTACCATCTCATGGTCGCTACAACCAAGGCTGCCCTCAACCTTCACCTCTTCAACCAGACCCTCCTTGTTAGTGAGGATCAGATCCAGCAATGCTCCTCTCCTAGTTGGCTCATCCACCATTTGCATCAGAAAGTTATCATCAATGCACTGGAGGAACCTCCTGGACTGGGGATGGCTGGCTGAGTAGGCCTCCCAGCAAATATCAGGGTAGTTGAAATCCCCCATGACAACCAGGCCCTGTAATTGCGAGACTGCTCTCAGCTGCCTGTAGAAGGCCTCATCACCCTCCTCATCCTGATCCGGTGGCCTGTATTAGACACCCACAACAGTATCACCCCTGCCAGCCTGCCCCTTAATTCGCACCCACAAACTCTCAACTCGCTCCTGATCTGCCTCTGGACAGAACTCAGAGCCTTTAATTAATTAATCCTCTATTAAGAAGAGCCTTTTTTCTAGTCACAGAATATTTGCTGGTGTTGATTTAAATGACTTTTTTTAGCATACTAAAAGACAATCACAAGGACATATTTACTATATATCTACAAAAAAAAAAAATAATTTCTTTTCAAATAATAGAAAGATCTATTACATTTCACAGAGACCACAGTCCACATATGAAAATTCTAAATGTTCTGTCACATATTTTCATACCTAAGATGTAAGGCATCAACAGCAACATCTTTCAAGAGGAGGTGGAAGTGAAGAAGTAGACTTAGTGCAATAACAATAAGACAGCTAGAATAAAGGCCATTGATAGTTTTAAATAAACAAAGGTGCTTTTGCAGTCCATCCTGTGCTACTTCACAGAGCATTTGAGGAAAGAGATAAGCTAGCATTTGTGCCAATGTACTTAGACCACATTGAATCTGACAGCACATTGGAGGATGACATCCATGTGATCTTGTTTCAGTGGCAAATCACTACTTTTGTTCAGTGATACATTTTCCACATATCATCTGCATCTAAATCACAAAGGTAAGGGGTTTTTGCATTATATAAACCACAGCTGCACCACACCAAAATCAGTCAGGTCAGCTTGGGCCACAGCTGCATGGTAGAAGATGCTGAGACACTCTTCTGTTAAATTTCACAGACTTCAGTCCCTTGTCTTGACATGCAGAAGCAACAGCCACCTTTTTGGCTTGCTGTCTCCTGTCCAAGGTAGCATTTGCCTCTAACATGCTACTGCTATTTAGATAAGCCCCACAGTTTGTCAGGGAGCAGGCTCCTCTACAAGGAAAGGGTAGTGATATGGACTGAGGGCAAGACCATCAGCCTAATTGGACCTAACAGCAGAAGGACGGGTTTCCTTTGCTCAGACTTTTTCTAGACCTTTCTTTCAAGGCCACCAGTTGTGCTATCTCTAAGCTGGCCTGATCCCAGGCGGCCAAACCTCCAGGAGGTGGGATATGCTCAGGGCCCTAGTACAGTTATCCACACTATGAGAATTGTTATAATATTGGTTTGAATGGGATCTGTTCAGAACTGTGACACAGCCACCCTGTGCAGTAAAAGTATTTAAGCAAAGGACTTTAAAACATTAAAAGATCCAGTAGTTCTATTTGTTTCCTTTCTTAAATGTGTTAAGCTAGATAATAAGCCATTTTGTAAATAGTCAACAAAAAAAGGTCCACACTGTATGACTAGATGGAAAGCATACTAAGTATCTTCATTTAGACTGTCCCTGGGGCTAAACAATAGGCAGTTGTTCTACCACCCAATGTCCCTTCACCAATTGAGAAAGGGAATTGAGAAAAGGAGGGAGTCTCATGGGTTAAAATTTTAAACAGATTTAATAAAATAAGAGAACCAATATCAAAGCTAATACAAAACACACAAAATTATACTTAGCCCACAGAGTGGTGGCAAGTCACTCCAAGAATACCAACTGTTGAGAAGAAGAGGAGATGGAGAAATGAGAATAGAGCAGAACAAAAAAGAGCTCCACCCCTCCCCAGCAAGCCCTCCCTTTTATAGTGAACCTGACATTAATGTTATAGAATACACCTGAGGGCCAGGCTGGGTCAGCTGCCCTGGCTTTACTGCTAATGGCCTTGGTCACTATACCACAGCTGGCCACAAACTGAAACAAAATGTAACAGAAAAGTGATTCTATAAATTTTATCCCCACAAAACCAGGACACTAAGCTAAATCCATTGCTAATATGACATTACCGATTACAGTTCAGAAAGGACAATGTTTTGGCAAGTGAGAGATGCATACAGCCCGGTGTTCTGGTGCCTTGACTTGAAAGAAAGGTGGGAAAGGCATAAATACACACAGCACAACCAAATTACTGCCCAAATAAAATAAATGGTAGAACCACGTGCATTACTTTCATGTACTCTATGGTAAGGATTCCTAAAACAGAAATATATTCAAAGCACAGCATGGGGCTAAACAAAATTGTATATGAACAACAAAACGCATGAAAATAAAATTCAGAAAGTGACTTATGTTAAACTCCAAAGAAAAAAAGACTTTACAATGACGTTCATCAACCATGTACCAGCCTTAACTTGATCCATTAAGATATTCTGTTACACAATCCATTAAAGTCTTAAACAGGACAGCGTGACATATGAAAGGATTTTTCCTAAACCCTGCGCTGTCCTATTTGCAAACAATAATAGGAACAGCTCTGAGTCTTACTCTGCAGATTGTGGGTGCAAGAGACAGACAGGTGTAGAGTACAATTAAAATAAAAAGAAATTAAATTTATTTGATCAAATAAACTAAAATTTATTATTAAATAATTTTTTTAAAAAAGTTTATCAGAGCTGTTATGATGGATTTCAAATATGAATTCTCAACACACAAAGCAGAAATCTCTTTACATAATTGATTCTTTCTTTGCCATAAATCTGGAATAATTCAAAATCATGGGATTATTTTTTTCTGGTCATGGAGCTAGTTATGGGAAATTAATCCATTTTTTTCAGAGCATAATTAGCTGTACTATTAAACATTGATCTTAATTTGAAAAAAAAAAGCCATGTTCCATAAAATTAATACAAAAAACTCCAACAGGTAGCAGGTATAATGAAAAAGTGGGAAAAAAAAACAGTTCTTTTGAAAAAAGTGCCAAATTACAGTCTCTATATACAGCTAAGAGAAGGGACAGAACACTGGCCTGACAATGAACATGAGAGCAGATAGCAGACACACAACTATGCTTTAGGCAGAAAAAAAGAAAGATGTTCACTATCTTTAAAAGTTTCTTCAATGCAGAAAATCATTACATTGCTGACAGTGGAAGGCTGGGGAAAAAGAAACAGTGTGTAGCAAAAATTTATTTAGATTCTCTTTTATTTCTATTCATTTTATCTAATAATTTTCTTTAATTTAATAATTCCATTCCTCTAGTTTCTGCTCAGATAAAGATAGAGTTCTAGATTCAAAATGTTTTGGGGCATGGTCTTTAAGGAAAAAGTGCTGACTGATCCACATTTGGCAGGCAAGATTCAACTTGGGGTCTTATCACAGCTTAACCTGAAATACATAGATCTATGACTTTTTAAGAAGTGTGCACAAATAGCACCTACTTAGTCCAAATGCATTGGATTTGTGACTTCGCAGTCACAAAAAAAAAAAAAAAGAGAAAAAGAGAAAAGTGAATCATTGAACAACGAGAAAATAGAGTGTATTATCTACATGAACAGCAGTGATGAAAGAAGAAATGGGAATAAACAGGTTGTACAGATCACAGTTTCATCCACTTTCTCATTTTAATCTGTCTCATATTTCAAAAGCAAAGCATCATTAATGTTAGTAAAACAAACAAAAAAAAAATTCTGACCTCTTAGCTTGAGAAGCTGCACTGTTACAAGTTCAGCTGTGAGTTGGTCTGTTACCTATCAGATGATTGGTGACATGGCAAAACACCAATCATCCAATTTATAAACCGAGATGGGACAATTATGCAAAAATGCTTGCGAAATAATGAAAGGTCAAACTAATCCATTAAAGGAATCCATATGGGCTTCAGCTCAGGCAGACAATGGGGCACGATTCTTACAGGTCCACATACAAGAATGAGATGACCCATATATCAATTCAAAGTTTGTTTACAAATTAGGTATGAAATTTACCTCAGTTTTATATATCATTAAAAAGTCAATTTTCACTCCTAATAAACAGTCTGCTGTCAGCTATATCATGTAATACAAACTTTCATTTTTATCGAAGTTTTATTATAGATCTAATGTGATACTGTATGAACTGATGTAAAGTTGAAGTTATTTTAATAAAGTTCTAACATAAAATGCTCAATGATGTTGAACTATAAAGTCTATAGCAAAAGCATGTACCAGAAACTAGCATGCTATAAAACTGCATATTTGCCTCCATGTATACAAACCTATTTCATTTTCAAATTTGAAATTAGTTCTTAACTAATCTTCAACTTTTAATAAAATAGTATGGATATATCTTTATTAAGAAAAGACAAAACAAATGAAAACAAAAAATTCCTTGCCCCTACATCAGAAGTCATAATGTAGTCCAGGAATTAAACTGAGAAGCTAAGACTCAAAGGGATTGATACCAATGAGCAACTAGGAAAAAACAGAAGACAAGTAAATCCAATGAAAGAATTAAAACACTTTGTGCCAAAACTGACTGTTGTAGCAGAGAATACTAATGAAATCAGCTGAAGTGTAAAGAAGCACCATAGAAAATGCATACAGAGCAGATGGAGTGTGTAAGCAAATACATGGCTTCTGAGAATACTTGTAAAGAGCATCATACTGGGTTGCTACAATATGCCACTAAGATTATTGAAGGCTGCAGAGAATTTTATGAAATACTAGATATTTTTAGAAAAAGGATTGGCAAAATATCATTACCAGCAAATTACTGGAAGAATAGTACCATATCTGGAGTTTATAACTGTCACAGGAGAATTCAGAAGTGGAGAGTCTCAAGAACAGAACTACACCAGTGACATAAAATTTGAAAATTAATTATTAAGGTATGCACAGCAGGGAGGTTACAGTTTCTATTGCAAGGCTTCTAATCTATGACACACTTTCACACAGTGTGCAGTGCACAAACAGGTCCCCACAGCCCCGTTGTGAGCCAGGGCGAAAGTGCACTCGCTTCCAACACTTTAGCATGTGTGGATCTGGGCTGACAAAGCAGCACCTGCATGTCACAGTTTCACCATGAGCTCAGACTCCTACACCAAACCTCTGGATGAGGATGTTCACCCCAAGAGATTGTTGTGTTCATTATTACCTGCTTTTTAACTGTGTTGGTTTGCATAAGTCACCAGTGACCTCATTGGTCACATGAATCCAGGCCAATTTCTTTCAGTTGCTCCATATATAAAGACAACTAGTGACTTTTACCTGAGTTACTGTCATCTCCTAGATCTTCTTAACCTCTTCCCCTAACTTTAGTGCAAGGTTGAAAACTGTTAACAGTTCATCTGCACTTCATGAGGTGTGCGCCATTAGCAGTCGTGTGGCCAGGCATCGGGGGTCACGCTCAGAAGTGCTTTAATGGGCAGCACTCACAGGAAGCCAGCAGAAGCATCTCTGAGCCAGAAGACCTACAGGACTGGTTCAGGCTGGGGAAGGGGCACAGATGCTCTGGAAAGCCCCGGCTAAGCCCAGCCCATTCATTCAGCTTACTTCCAGGCTGCAAATGCACAGGCAGAGGTGGGTGTGAGGTGCTCCGCAAACATCCTTTCCTGGCGTATGACTGATGCGAGTGTGGACAGTCTCTTGGGCAGTGCCACTTGCTGTTTTGCTTTTCTCTGCTCCCGAAGGCAAGGACACACACAGCAACTAGCCCTAGGAGGGTCCCCAATTGTTGCCAACAGCAGTGGTGCTCTGCCATGGCAGAGTTGCCCTCCAGAAAGCCCCAGGGGCCTTTGCTGGGCTCTGCAGGGGCCTCTGCAGGGCCCTAATTACCCTTCAGAGTGGGTATTCACCATAAGCCAGCAATGTGCCCTTGTGGCCAAGAAGGCCAATGGTATCCTGGGGTGCATTAGGAAGAGTATGGCCAGCAGGTTGATAGAGGTTATCCTCCCCCTCTACACTGCCCTAGTGAGGCCACACCTGGAGTACTGTGGCCAATTCTGGGCTCCCCAGGTCAAGAAAGAGAAGGAACTACTGGAAAGAGTCTAGCAGAGGGCTACAAAGATGACTATAGGACTGGAGCACCTCTCTTATAAAGAAAGGCTGAGAGACCTCAATCTGTTTAGCCTGGAGAAGAGAAGACTGAGGGGGGATCTTATCAATGCTTACAAATACCTTAAGGGCGGGTGTCAAGAGGATGGGGCCAGACTCTTGTCAGTGATGCCCACTGACAGGACAAGGGGCAATGAGTACAAACTGAAACATGGGAATTTCCATTTCAATATGAGGAAAAAGTTCTTTACTTTGAAGGTGACAAAGCACGGGAACAGGCTGCCCAGGGAGGGTGTGGAATCTCCTTCTCTGGGGATATTCAAAACCTGCCTGGACAAGACCCTGTGCAACCTGTTCTAGGTGAACCTGCTTTAGCAGGGGGGTTGGACTAGATGATTTCTAGAGGTCCCTTCCAACCCCAGTCATCCTGTGATTCTCATCAGCCTTTAAAAACTGGATGTTTAAAACCATATTCCTCTGTGATAGTGAAATCTTGTAATGATAAGAACCTACAGAACTTCCTACCTCCAGTTACTTGAAGAAAGATTGTATTAAATTCTGAGTAAATTAGTTATTACTTCATCATTTAAGAACAGATAAAGATGGTGAGCAATTTTTTCACTTTCAAGGCAAGCTGAAAGCAATTTCCATCTCTAAGTATTAAAAAAATAATTTTTTTAAATTTATTTCTGTTACAATAGGGAGGGATCAGATATAATAATTCTGTGAATTTTAACCACTCATATATCATCTAACATGCAGTAAACCTAGAATCGGAATCCAAATGTATATTCTGAAACATAGATTGCCTTTGATGCATTACCTCAGCTTTGTAAATGACCCTTAACAAAGAGTGAATGTGATTGATTGATAGAATATTCCTCACATTAGGCTGTTTATTATAGTTTTGGGGAGGTACAGTGTGGACTACAAGGAAGGGAAAACTTCTTTCTTTTGAGAGGAAAAAAAAAAAAGAAAATACTAAATGTGATGACCTTTTGTGTATCTTAAAAATATCTGCTATTACTACAAACCTCTTGAGAAATATTCTGCAGCAGATCAGTCCAGGGGAAAAAGAAAAAGAGGCAGAGAAAAACTCATTACAAATAAATCGTACCAACTTTATTATGAATGAAACAATATAGGTGTTGCCCTACTCATATCAGTGCAGGAAATGGCACCGAGAGTGTGACAAATGAAGGTATGTAGTTTTAAACTGGCTTTTCATATATACAAGTTTCCAAAAAAGTTATATTAAATCATAGTGGGACATGTCGCCCATGGCATTCTCCTGGATAAGCTGGCAGCCCATGGCTTGGACAGGTGCATGCTTTGCTGGGTTAAGACCTGGCTGGACGGCCTGGCCCAGAGAGTGGTGGTGAACGGTACTGCATCCAGTTGTTATTAGGTCACTAGTGGTGTCTCTCAAGGCTCAGTAATGAGCCCAGTTCTGTTTATATCTTTATTGATTATCTGGATGAGGGTATCGAGTGCACCCTCAGTAAATTCGCGGACAACACTAAGTTGTGTGGGAGTGTTGATCTGCATGAGGGTAGGAAGGCTCTGCAGAGGGATCTGGACAGGTTAGATAGATGGCATGAAGTTCAACAAAGCCAAGTGCTGGGTCCTACACTTTGGGCACAACAATCCCATACAGCGTTACAGGTTGGGGGGAGAGTGGTTGGAAAGTGGCCTGGTGGAAAAGGACCTGGGCGTATCGGTGGACGGCTGGCTGAACATGAGCCAGCAGTGTGCCCAGGTGGCCAAGAAGGCCAACAGCATCCTGACATGTATCAGCAATAGTTTGGTCAGCAGGACTAGGGAAGTAATTGTCCCCCTGTACTCGGCACTGGTGAGGCCACAACTTGAATACTGTGTCCAGTTCTGGGCCCCTCACTACAAGAAAGACATTGAGGTGCTGGAGCGAGTCCAGAGGAGGGCAACAAAGCTGGTGAAGGGTCTGGAGGGTATGTCCTATGAGGAGCGGCTGGGGGAAATGGGATTGTTTAGCCTGGAGAAAAGGAGGCTGAGGGGAGACCTTATTGCTGTCTACAACTACCTGAAAGGAGGATGTAGTGAGGTGGGGGTTGGCCTCTTCTCCCAGGCAACTAGCAACAGGACTAGACGGCATAGCCTCAAGATGCGTCAGGGGAGGATGAGGTTAGACATTAGGAAAAATTTCTTTACAGAAAGGGTTATTAGGCATTGGAATGGGCTGCCCAGGGAGGTGGTGGCGTCACCATCCCTGAAGGTGTCTAAGAGGAGACTGGATGTGGCACTTAGTGCCATGGTCTAGTTGACACTGTGGTGTTAGGCCAAAGGTTGGACTCGATGATCCCAGAGGTCTCTCCCAACCTAGCTGATTCTGTGATTCAAATATGTAAATTAAACAAAATTTGAAAAGATGTAATAGGAATTAATATCCAGTAATAAAATTAAATATGAAAATATGGTACTAAATATGGTCATGTTTTTAAATCAAAACTGAAATTACATTGCCTAGAGCATATTTAGGACTCTATGTAAGTGACAACCAAGGAACACTTACTTGGGCTTTTTTAAATACATTATTTTGGTGATCAAGTTTTAAGTATATGGCTTTGCAACATATACACATAGCATAAACTTCATAGATTTCTAGGACCATAATGACAAATGTATATTGTTCAGGTATCTGATTTGATGGTGAGCTTGTAAAGAGGTGGCTGTACTTGTCCAAAGCTTATTTTTAACTAGGTAGGACTGATGTTAAAGGAATGGTTAACTGAATTCTGCTGAAGAATCATTCATTGGACATATAACTGATAACTCATAAAAATCACTAAATCACTGCTGGGATACTTTTGCAGAGTTTCTGAAAGAACTGCTTTGGGATGAGAAAGTTTATAATAAAGGATTACAATATCTCGTTGCACAGCCAAATGGGGGAGAATATGCATGACATTCAGCTTTGTTCTGATCAATCAGAAAAACACTGGTTTGTCTAATCTATGTATTCATGAAAAAGTGTAGGAAAGGAGGTTTTCTTCCCATGAGCACCAAAACTATACTCAAAACATAAAATGGAGCCAATCGTTTAGACTAGAACAAAAAGCACTCCTAAGTGAATTTGAATTTCACTGCTAGCTGTGCTATGCAATGCTCAATACAAGGCCAAGAGCCAAGGACTTTACAGATTTCAACTCAACTATCCAGTTAAGCACACATGGAAAAAAGGGAAAATGTATTCTGCACTGGCAGTTAAGGATCAGTTTCTTTTCCAGAAAATGTTTGCTGTTGCATGATACTATCCAGAATCTTTTCACCAGTTCAATAAGCAGAAACAACTTATTACAACGCTTGATCATCTCCCTTAGCTAATGGAGTCAATAAAACTCTGAAGCAGCTCTAAAAGTTATAGTCCTAGCTTTAATGATGTACTTTTAGTGAAGTATTCAAATCTAAAGTCATATGCAGGTTCCTGTACTCCTTGCTTTATCCATACAAATGTTGAAGAAAAAATGCCTCAGTAGTTTTAAGGAGGTTTTTTCCATTCCACTGTTGTATAAGAGAAAATACTATTGTGATAAATACTTTTGTTTGTGAGAAACTTTCTGCAGAGAAAGCAAGGCAACATCTCTTTTCTTTTCTGTACCTAAAAAAAAAATTAACTAATTCACAGATATTTAAATATAATAAACCCGTGTTATCAAAGGGTTCCCAGAAAGACAGTTTGCCTTTCGTAATGACTATCAAACCAGTCAACATAATTTATAACTAAGAAAACTTAAGGAAAATGTAGGTAGTGTCATCAGGATTGTTACTGAATCTTTATTGCATTTCTTTTTTAACTAGATTACCTGGTTTAATAGCATCCTTTCCAGTTTAGCAGCTACTAATGGTGACTTTATTTGATTTGTTCTTTGATTATTTGCAAGTTCATGTTGTGCACACTGGTAGGTATGTACTAGGACAGTGTAATTTTTGCTCTCCTCCAAGAATGCCACATTTAGATTCTGTACCATCACTGTGCGTGGTGCGAAAACAGTTCTATCACTGGTACTTATACTGTTGTCTACACAAAAAAAATCAAGTAACATTGTAACAGCCACTCAGAGCTTTAATGATATCTTAATATTGTTGACACTGCTAATAATGCCTTGAATTAGACATGATTATCAGGATGGAAAACTTCAAATTGCTAGTCAGGCTTTTTACATCCTTTTGTTTGATTGTGGTTAAATAACACTTGAAGGCTAACAAATTATTCCAAATAAACTCAAAAGTCCTCCCTAAAAGCATTCCAGATGATTAATAAGATGAAGAAAAATCCACACATAAATATCTAGAGAAAAATGTCTTTTACTTCTCCCCAAAAACACACCATACCGCCAGGCTAGAGGACAGAGAGAAGGATCTCAAAGAAAACCATCTTCATACCATCTTACAGGTATGAAAAATCCATGTAATGAGTCATATCTCTTTCTTTCAGACTGATATGCACTGATCTGAGCATACTATGGTATCTTCTCTGTTTTGTATTGGAAACGTGGTCCTGGTTGACACTGGCAGTAATTATCTGCTTGCATATAAATAATACCAACTGATATCTCTCCTGTTTGTTGGACTGTGGTAGAAGAGAGTCATTTGTTCTCCACCTTTTTTTTTTTTTTTTTTTAGAAGAAAACATAGCACTATCTCCAGCAAGTTTCTTCACTATCTTTGGAGAAAACTTTGAATCATCTGACTGCTGATTTAACCTCCCACTTGAAAAGCTCTTCAAAACATTAAAAAACTGTTTAAGGTCCTGTAACTTCAACACATTTCGAAAACAGGGTATGGTCTTCTACTCTAGATGCTGTTTAATTATTAATTAATTATTACTTAGGACACTAAATGGCTGTGACAGGTTCTGACAGCCAGCAGCTAAATTCCCACGCAGTCATTTGCTCATTCTGCCCTCAGTGGGATGGAGGAGAGAATTAGAAGAACAAAAGCTGAAAACTCATGGTTTGAGATAGAGTTTAACAGACAAAGCAAAGCTGCATGTGCAAGCAAAGCAAAAAGAATTAATTCACTACTTGCTGTTGGTGGGCAGGTTTTCAGCTGCTTCCTGGAAAGCAGGGTCTCAGCTCACATTAATGGTTGCTTGGGAAGACAAATAACCTCAACCATCCTCTCTTCTTCCTCCTTTACCTGAACTTTTATTGCTGAGTATGATGTCATATGTCAGGGGATATCCCTTTGGTCATTTGTAGCCAGTCTTGACACTGCAAGCACTGCTTATCAATAGCCAAAACATATGGGCTGCTATGAAGGAAAATAACACCATCCCAGCCAGACTTGGTATAATAGCTCAAAATTATTTATTTGGACAAGAAATATTATGAATCCACAGTAGCAGTGCAATACTATTTCCCATGTTAGTTTAGATTCCATTTTGGAATCAGTGGAAATATTCTGTCCAGGCCAATGACCAATACAAATCAGTCATTTAGATTTTTCCTACAGACACATCTAAGTCTCTTTTTCTGCCTACTTGTGTTACACAGATGGCCTCAAATCAGGATAGAAGGACAGTTGTAACATCAGAGAAAAGGAGTAGATACTAGGAAGTTTTTATATAGCAATTTGAACTGGATTATTGAGGCTTTCCTTTATTAGATTATTTGGACTACTGAAGTGTGAAAATACTAACTGGGTTAACAAAAAAATCCTTAGTCTTAAAAATGGTTTGTTCCCTTTTGCCTGTAACAAGATTTTGAGTGTAACATACTGGCTACTTTTTGTTTGTTAGTCCCTGATGGGCCATATTATCTTGCTAGAATTTCTGTAAATCAGATCATTTGAATTTGTGAAAGTCTAGGTCACATTTAGAACCCTTTTCTAACAGCTACTGTTTACTTCTATGCAAGTAATGGACCAGATTGGCCTTCTTAGTAAACAAGCTTTTGCTGTTTAAACCCCTTCATCTTTAGCTGCAGATGTTCCTCTCATTTGGACTTTAATCATCTGCCTGCCTTGTTGCCATGTGTGTTCCCTGAGTGTGGTAGTAAAGACATGGGGTGGGAACCCTGTGCTCTAGGGTCTGGATGGCCCATCCTAGTCCTGAAGGCTGTGGTCAGTCTGCCTTCAGTCTATGCAAGGAAGATAGGCTGCAAAGACAAGTTTCCATTGCTCTCTGTAGGAATAGGCCCACAGTGACCTCCAGGAGGAGGGCAGAGGTAGCTTCTGAGATTGAAGAGGTCTGGCTGCAAAGACTGTCTGGGGCAGGAGTACAGTCTTTGAGGACTGGTGGCTCATGAATGGGCGTTGTCATTCTCTCAATGGTTTCAAATACCTTAGCACAGGACTATTTGGTAATTTCAGTAGAAAGGTGTAAAGGAGGTAAGTTGGAGGGATGGGACAGAAGCTAACATAATTTGAAGGAGAGCTTTAATTATCTAAGACTATGTATCCATTAGTATGTTGTTTGGTGCAACAGAAGCACATCAGTAGACTGAAACAGATGGTTTCTTACACTTAAAGTAAGCCCCTTGTCACTAGAGACCAAGCAGCCAGCTCTTCCTGCTGCTTTCCTAGCCCTTATGAAGGCTGCCTCTGCTAAGCAGCAGCGACCACTTACACCGTCTCTCTTTCTATTTATCTCCTGCTGTCTAGTGAAGCAATAACTAACACCTTGCCTTGCCAGCATCCTCCTTTCAACGTTTCTTCCAAACTTCACACTGCAGAACTTGTCCACTATACTCTCTCCAGCAGCCTGCTCAAGTTTAGGCCTATGAGGTTTTCTGAGGGTTAATGAAGGCAGCAGGGAAAACCATGTACTAATATTTAGGGGAGGTCAAAAAGAGCATAGAGGACAAAGTAGCCCCTGTGTCCTAAAGGAATAATGTGCATCTCCTGTGCTCAGAACATTTGTGAGCGACCATGGGTAAAGTAGTCCCTGTGCAAAGACTCCCAAAGTCGGTCTGCATGTCTCCTGGTACCTTAGACAAAAGGAGGTGCAGGAAGCTGGATGTCAACTCACTACGGTGTTTTTACAGAAAAGCTGATTAGCCAATGAACTGAGTTTACCACATTATTTTTTGGGGGTGATGTTGTACAGTGGATGTTATTTAAACATGGACTAAAAAGGAAGGTTAAATAGCAGGCACCAGCTTTTTTTTTCTGACAAAAAGCATAAGAAAGAACAGATATAAGGCTCAGGATCTTTAGCACCATCTGTTTCAGTCTACTGATGTACTCCTGTTGCACCACACAACATACTAATGGATACATATTCTTAGATAATTAAAGCTCATAGAATGAATCCCCCCACTATGTGACACCTTCTCTTTTTCTGAAATCCATAATAATTTGCATGCCTTTGGTCCCTGCAGCCTCATTTATTTGTTTTCTTTCTCAGGGACAAAGCAAAGAAACTCTTGAAGTAAAAGAAAACAAAAGTGAGATTGTCCTTAAACTAATACAATATGAGTAGTTTATGGCTGTATATGATTTACAGCATTTACTAAGCTACTATCATTTATAAACCTTGGATATAGATTCTCTGTCTGCTATCATTTTGTTAAACCAACTAATATGTTTTTTAACTTTCTCCTGGGGTTGTGAAAATGTAAGCTCAGTTGACTTTTTGTTTCACTACTGATCAGGTTAATGGTACCAGATGAATTTTCCTGTCTACAACACTGAGCAGCCTTATAGTTTTGTCCATGAGAAATGTTAAATGTAATTTGAAGGTCACTGAAAGTGATGCACTAGTTGCTGGGAAACACTTTATATCACTTTATTTTTAAGCAGTTTTCTTCCAGATGAAACTGAAAGAGATGTAAGAAATTGATTGCAGAGATGAAGAACAGAATATGTAATATTAGCAGCAACACTCTTAACAGGCTATATATGAAGCTTGTGGTACAGTGTTCCCTCACCAAATTTAAGCAATTAGATATACAGAGAGTAAACATCTGAAAGCCAGTCTTCACAATTTATTGGATAAGGCATCAAACTGGCATACTTAGTCAAGTTCAAAGCACAGTGTTTGTATCTATGACCTCTTCCATTACCTTTGTAGACAGTGTGCATTATCCATGTACTGAGATTAATTTTGCCTTCTTTTCTAGTCTGCCTTTCCATATAGTTTTCACTTTAACCATTCAGGCTTGCTTTTTCCCGCAGAGCCTTCTTGCTATTCCATGAGCTCTTTCCCAAAGACACTACATTTTACATCATTGACACTTATACCATGTTCTGCTTTTGTTCTAGCTGCTGTATTGATGAAATACCCTCTCACTACAAAGGAAACACTGATAACTACCTGGAGTGTAGTTTATAAAGCAGTAAGTACTCAATTTTTTTTTAGTCTAGTGTTTCTTTAGTTTGCTTTTGAGAACACCCCATAGAGCAATAGGAAAAACCCTACTGAAGTCAGTTACATATTCTGCTGTAACCTGGTACAGGCTTCATCTTGGAGAAAATAGTCTGCTTTGGCACTATCTGAACTTTAACAAAATTATACTGTCTTTTTCATTTTATTCTCTCTCGATATAAATAGATCGATAATTCTTTCTGTCCTAGTTCCTCAAGGTAGGTGCCATGATCTGTAATTCTTTTGCTTTCCTTTCCACTGCTCCATCTCTCACTTCTTAATAGTTGATACAGAATGTCACATTCTTCTGCTTTTTCAAACCACCTGTCTTCTATGATCTCTTGAAGAAAACCACTAATGTCTTATAAATCTCTTTGGTTAGATTTTTTTTAAGCACTTAAAGATAAATTTATCAGGCTATTATGACTTAAATTCAAGTAATTTGTTTAAATATTCTTTACCCTGTTCTCTTCAAATTCTCCCTCACATACTTATCCTTTTGATAAAACTCACTGTGTGAAGTATCTGGTCAAAACAACCTTTTTATTTCTTTTTTAATGAAAAAATCAAAGAAGGTACTGAATTTAGTCTGTAGTGCGTAATCTCTTCTTTTTTTTGTTCTCCTTTCCTGTTGAATAAGAGACTTTTGCTTCCTCTTGATTTCATTTTCTGTTGTGTTTATAAAACCTCTTCTTCCTGTATCTTATTTTATAGCTAACATTTCTGATTATTTTCATGCCATTCCTTCATACTTACCTTCTGGCAACAGTATTTTTGTCAGTTTGCAACTTTTCCCCATTTTTTTCCCTTAACATTGATGCATTTTTTTATTAGATTGGTAGTTTATTGAATTAACTATTTTTTCTTTGAATTAGAGTAGTCTGATCGCTCTTCTTTTAATATTATCACTTTTAGGATCTGCCAGTTCTCCTGTAGAACAACTTAACAGATATAAAGTATACTTTCAGATATATGAAACACACTTAATAGATTGCTTCTCCACTCACCACATTCAAATTATGGTCTGCTTTTGTGAAAGTTGTTGTTCTTACTCTGCTGCTGTGGTCTGTCCTTTGCCCTAGAATAATAACAAATATAGTTGTACAATTGCTTCCATACAAATTATTTTCAACTGTTTTTTTTTTTTTTTAGAAACCAAAGAAGTTCAGTGGGCTATTATTCTACATTTGATCTTGAGTGTCGTAAAGCACTACAGGAGATTTTAAATGTGGAAGATAATTTGGAAGATAAACTGTATCCCAGTACATTTCAACAATTTGTATTACTTGATGTTGGGTTAACAGAAGTCTGTTTTTAGTAACTGCAGTCCTTTGCATGTGTCTGTTTGTCAGCATAAAACGCTTCACTTCTCTTTAAGGTCTTGATTTTCCAGTGTCTCTATTGTAATTTTCCCTTCTAGTATTCTTTCCAGTCTCTCTATATTTCCATCATTTTATAAGATAAATAATGTTCACTTTTTTTGTGGATTTCTGCCCAATCTGTCAAATCCCTCTTCACTAAGTCCAAGATAGGTGTATTTAGTTTACATGGTAAGGTTTTGGTAGCGGGGGGCTGCAGGGCTGGCTTCTGTGAGAAGACACCAGGAGCTGCCCCATGTCAAACAGTCACTTTTAGCCAGCTCTAATGGGCCCACTGCTGGCCAAAGCTGAGCCAATCAGTGACACTGATGGCACCTCTGTGATAACATGTTTAAGAAAGGGTAAAAAATACTGTGCAGCAGCTGTGAGACAGAAGTGATAAAATGTGAGATAAACAACTCTGCAGGCACCAAGTTGAGAGAAGAAGGAGGGGGAGAAGGTACTCCAGGCACTGGAGCAGAGATTCCCCAGCAGCCCTTTGTGAAGAACATGGTGACACAGGTTGTCCCCCTGCAGACCATGGAGGACCACAGTGGAACAGATATCTGCACTGTAGAATATGGAAGACCCTACACAACAGCAGATGGATATGTCCTGAATGCAGCTGCAGCCCATGGAGAGGCAATGCAGGAGCAGGTTCCTGGCAGGAGCTGTGGCCTGTAGAGAGGGGCCCATGCAGGAGTAGGTTTTGTGACAGGACCTGTGACTGCATGGGGAACACACGCTGGAACAGTCTGTTCCTGAAGGACCATACTCCATGGGGAGGACCCATGCTGGAGCAGTTCTTGAAGAACTGCATCCCAGGGAAGGACTCATATTGGAGAAGACCGTGAAAGATTGCATCCTGTGGGAGAAACCCTATGCTGGAGCAGGGGAAGTGTTATGGACTGGCTGCAACACCCATTCCCTGTCTCTCCTGCACCACTTGAGGGAGGAATGAGATAGAAGAGTTAGGAGTGAAGTTGAGCCTGGGAAGAAGGAATGGTGCTTTTAGTTTTGTTTTTATTTCTTACTATCCTACTCTTTTATTAATTAGTAATAAATTAAATTAATTTCTCCAAGTCAAATCTGTTTTGCCAGTGACAGTAATTGTAACTGGTGAGCAACCACCCTGTCCTTATCTCATCCCATGAGCTTTTCATCACTTTCTTTCCCTGTCCTGCTGAGGAGGGTAGTGAGAGTGTGTCTTGGTGGGCACCTGGCAGCCAGACAAGGTTAACCTATCACAATAGAACAAGACCACAAGGTTTTTTGTTTTTGAGGTTGTGTTGGGTTTTTTTGTTGGAACTTCATGTCTTGCCAGGGGTGTTGCTTCATGGAAAGTCATCTATGAAAAGAAACAAAAGTTTCAACTTTGGTTTTCATATCAACCGTTTGTGGAGTTACACATTAATCTTGCAGTATTTGTAAGTCACTGCCAAAGCTTGTATGCTCAAGCTGAAGGACTAATAATACCAGCTGTACACTCATCTCATTGACTTACGCTAGTAGAAGACTGTCATCACGTCAGTCTTCTATAAGGAAGATACATGACTGTCCAGAGTAATTAGTAAAGTAGCTTATACTGAAGATTGAATAAGGCATGGCCAAAAGGCAGCATTAGTATTGGCAATATATCTTTACTACCTTTGACTTGCTTCCAGTTAGGCTCCATACTTCCCGGACTGGTTGTCAGATAGGATTCACTCCCTCAAAAGGGGACCTTTACCTATCTTATTCTTCATTTTTTGATGTTGGAATAACCACAAAATCCTCTCAGTATCAAGACATATAGTCTCTCTCATCTGGTTGTTCTGGTCACTGTTTGTCTTTTGGTCTCAGCACCACACTAACAGTCCTTTACCTTGAATGACAGTGGACTTGGATGAAGTTACTGAACAGTTCTCTTATGTATGATGTAGCTGTCACCTCCTTTCCTTCCTGTAGAACAGGTGTTTTCCTCCCAGAAGGCTACTAATACCCTCTTGAAGCAGCTGTTTTTTTCCATGCTGGATATCTCTGGTGAAATCCTCACAATTCTAAACCCCGGAGCCACCACAACCTGAACAGGTACACAATCTTCCTCAAGTATTCCGCCTCAAAGTACATTTCATAGTGTGCACATGTTGCTAGTGTGTGTTTTGGTTTGGGTTTTTGCTTTGTGTTTTGTTTTTTTGGTTGATTGATTTATTATGGGTTGAGGGGATTAGCATTGGTTTTTTACTCTGCTGGCAACACAAACTCCCTCCCTTTCAGGCTGTTTCCTCAGAACTCTGCGTGAGCTAGGTCTCCATGTTCAGTGGTAGAGCAAGAGCTCACAGCAGTACTGGGTGTGCTTCTATTCTAGACTACTCACACAAGAAAACCCATCTTGCATTTGCATTTGACCTCCTAGCAAACATACCTACTTGTGAAAAATGGTTGGCTAGAGGTGGTTTGGGTATATACCTGAAAAAAGCTATGAAATTCAGTAAGCATCTAAAGTTCAGACACTAATTTTTCAAGAAAAAGAATTCTTTAAAATTCCTTAAAAACTATAATCACAATATTAACACTTAATTGAAATGTGGTATTTTTTTGTTATTAGAGATTAGAGTGGAATTTTTGCCTGGCTTTTTGGCTTCTTTTCTCTAGAACTTCATGGTTTCTGTGCTGTTGAAAAAAAATCTGTATTATGTTATGCTATGATGCCTATATTTTTGCTCATGTTGGTGTATGATTTGAAAAATTACCATAGTTTTCAGCTGCAATAACCAAGTCAGTGTTGAAATCCAACAGATGGTATTCTATGTCAGCACCTGAAGTAAATAACACTCTTAGTGATGTACTTGCCTGTCCCAATAAACATGTTCATTGGAAACTGTCATTGTGAGATGCCATGATTTATTACAGCTTGAGTTTCACTAGAATAGCAAAACCAGAGCTATACAACAGAACGGCTAGAGAGAAACTGTGACCTCTCTTCTTTAACTTACTTTTTGTTACATTATTTTAATGGTAGGTCAGAAAAGTACTTGTTTTAGTAATATTTCATAGCAAAATATAGTTAGTATTCTAATTTCTCAGATTTCTTTTTAATCTATATGGAAGCTTCAGTGACTGAAAAAGAGAAGCTCTGAAACTTTCAGAATGTAAAAAAAGAATATAAAAATATTTATTTTTAAGATTGAAGTTACTGAAGATGGAAATCAACTAGGTATTTTTCTTGACCTGCATCTTCTAGGACTCTTGATCATACAATCAGTTCAGGATGACCTTTTATATTGAGTTTGTTTTTCAGAATAAGACAGTGAGGGAATTCTCCATTTAAAAAAAAAAAAATAAGGTCATAGAGAGTACAAAGTAATCAATCTAAACAAGTCTAATTTCATTATTCAATGGTTTGTCCCTATCCATCTGTTCTTGAGAGTTGTGATTCAGAGGAACTGTAAAAATTCTCCAGTGAACTGAGGATGTAGCAGAGTGGAAAAATGGAAGAGCAAATGGGAAATACAGAAGTAGTACTAAGAAATGGATTAGAAATAGAATACAAAAGATCAGTGAGGAAAGGACAAAATGGTTAACAGAACCAAATCAGAGCTGGGGGGAGCAGTGAATTTTAAAATGAAGATTAGAAAAAAAAAAAACAAAACACAACCTATACCTGCAAAAAACCCCTTAACTACTGGCTGAAATATATAGATATATGAAAACCAAATGAGAATCTTTCCTGAGAAATAAATATACCAAGAGAGAAGTAGAAGAGCGACTATCATCACTTGTATGTAGAGGATATAGTGTTTAGAAACAAAACCTGAAAATTATTTGGACAGAACAATTGGTTTAACAAATGGACATGAAATTTTTTTGTTTTTTGCACTTAAGCAATTTTAATAGGTAATTTTATGACAGTAGTAGACCAAACAGCAAAGTTCTTATTAAAGTTTTCTAGCAATTAAGATTACTGTTCTTCATTATTGCTATTTTTCAGATATTTTAATTCTTGACTATTTTGGAAATTAATTAATTATTTTTTGTTCTGCTTCTTTTCTTTTCATCGCAAGTTATACTTCAATTTATCTTTTGATAACGCCTACAGACTTGTTGGCATGCTATTGTATAAATGAAAAAGTCTCATTATTTTTGTGTGACCTGATGCACTGCTTGCCAGAAAACATTCATAACAACTCAGCAATCCAGCTTGCTGAAAACTGTCCTCTTTGGTCAGCAGTGCAAGAGGATCTGAGAAAATTAAACTCCGGAATGAACACATGAATGAAAAAAAGAATATAAGGGAAATTGTTTCTAAAAGAGATATGTATTTTTCAAGGTAGGTTTAAGAACTGAAAATAAGTGCAAAAGAAAGTCTTTAATAAAATGATACTCTGTTGGGGTACAGGGACAAGACTGAGGAAAAAGGATAATCCAGTAGAAATCAAAGAAAAAAGGCTGAAGAAGAAAGATAGTATCTGCATGGAATCAAAATGTACTGATCCAAGTTTTGAAGGTAGCTGGGGCTCGCTTCATTGCAAGCGAAATGTCGTGACCAACGTGACTCTGAGTGTCTCTTGCAAAGCCTGCAGTAATGGAAGTAGTTGGAGAGCAGTCAAGAGAGGATGAGATGCTCAACTTAGACCCCCCCCCAGCACACTGTGCAGAGAGACCGCTCAGAGTCTCAGAGCTGGACACAGTCGTGGGCAGGTAAAGGGTGCAGGGGAAGGCTGCTGCAGCCTTGGCTGCCGATACCTAGAGCACTGGGCAGTGCTAATAGAAAAATTATAGTCCTCAGACCAATAAAAAGCTCATGCCTGTGTTAGTTTGTACTTAGTCAGACTAGAGCAATTGTTCTATGCCTCTGAGCTGTCCTGGAGATTGAAATACAAGATCTTTTTTTATTGACTTGGTCTACAAGATTACTGTGTCTGTGCAGTGGACACATCTTCACAGCTGTGAATCATGGAGGGAAATATTGTATCACTAACCATCTCTTTTTAAAATCAAAGATGTAATCCTCTTTCTGTAAATGTAAAGAATTTTACTTCTTTCAAGGTTTGTTGTGTAAAGCAATTTAAAATGACCTAATTCTTCACAGCCTCTGTGGTTTCCAAAGGGGCTAGTGCTGTGGTTTAACCCCAGCTGGCAACTAAGCACCACACAGCTGCTCACTCACTCCCCTGGTGACAGGGGGGAGAGAATTGGAAGAGTAAAAGTAAGAAAATTCGTGCGTTGAGATAAACACAGTTTAACAGGGAAAGCTAAAGCTGTGCACACTAGCAAAGCAAAACAGGGAGTTAATTCACTGCTTCCGATCGGCAGGGAGGTGTTCAGCCATCTCCAGGAAAGCAGGGCTCCATTATGCGTAATGGTTACTTGGGAAGACAAATGCCATCACTCTGAATGTCCCCCTGCCTTCCTTCTTCTTCCCCCAGCTTTATATCCTGAGTATGACATCATATGGTATGGACCATCCCTTTGATCAGCTGGGGTCAGCTGTCCCAGCTGTGTCCCCTCAAAATTTCTTGTGCACCCTCAGCCTACTTGTTGGTGGGGTGGTGTGAGAAGCAGAAAAGACCTTGACTCTGTGTAAACCCTGCTCAACAAAAACAAAAACTTCTCTGCATTATCAACACTGTTTTCATCACAGATCCAAAACATAGCCCCATGATAGATCCTATGAAGAAAATTATCTCTGTCCGAGCCAAAACCAGCACAGCTAGTTACCGCCAGAATTTTGGCTGAAGTATTTGAACAGTAAAAACAATGTTAAAAATCTCTTTTCATATCTATACAGAATAAAAATGTCATAATTCAGTTACGTATATTACTGATGTGTCATCTTTCTTTCAGATGTGAAAGAGCTAAAGTTAAGGAATTAAAATAAAAGCAAAAATACTTAACTAAGCTGGTGGATTGCCAGGTAAGATACAAACATCAGAAGAAGGATGGATAAAGATCTATAAAGGAATACATATCAAAAGCCAACATGATAGTGAAGTTTTTCTTCAAATATTTTGATTGAGCTGGTCATTGAACATGGATTTCTACTAACTGTTTTGAGTTTGTTGTACATCAAATCAGAAGAAAAATCTGAGAAAATAATGTTTCTGCTAAATGACAGTCATTTTGCCCTGTTCTATTTAAGCACAGCTCAATAAGGGTCAGTTACACAAAAGGGGTTGCTAGAAGAAAGGAATACCGTGGCATTTTATCACAGGTCTAAGTGATGCATCACAAATGTGATACACATCTACTCCTTGACAATGATTAGCAGGGAAAAAGAAACTGTCAGACCATTTTTTCCTACATGAGCCCTAGGAACAAGGAGTAAGAGGGTCACACTTCACTGTTCCTGTGAAAATTGCACACAAATCCTCCATAGGCTAAAGTGCACTTCTAAAATGACAAGCCAGACACCCTGGAGTTTCAGTACATGGGCTTGGTGTGCAGCAGAGCTGAACACAGAACAAAGCATCTTCTGCTCCTCCTTGTACATCCGTAAGGCCTCACCTTCTAATCCAGTACTCATTTCAGCTACAAGCAAGAACTGCTGCATTCATTTGGGCACCAGCACCGACTTGGGTAAGCCTATGAGTAATATTGCAGCAGTGCTTCACTCCAAGACAAACCTTGTGTACAAATACTTGCACTTGCATGCATGAAAGGAGATGAACACCTTCCTATCCTTGTGTGACTTAGTTTCCCAAGCTTGTGCCTCAGCCCTTTCCACCTTTATACACACCTAACGTTCAACAAATCCCAGTTCCCAGCATACACTAACACTGATCCCAAGTGCTTTACTGAAATGGAGACTCTGGTAACCTAAGTGTCGTTGAACATAATATCTGACAAGTCATTCACAGCATTTCGTAATGTCTTATTTGTATTTTACTGATGGGATTTTTTTTCTATACTTCACATTTATTTTTATATGGGAAACTGATCCAAAAACCTGAGTTTTTGTTTCTTTCCATAACATGTGTGAGGAGGAGGAGGAGAATATATATGTTTATAAGAATTTCCTTTTTATTTTATAAGAATACAAAGAAGTCTTCCTCTGTCAAAGAATAAATATATACATGGACAAAATGTTCTTTATGGAAAACAGCAATGCACAAAGGAAATCTGCAGCCAAATAAACTAATGACATATGCTCAAGAATTACATATAACTCAATTTTTTTTCAATATGAGCAAAGACCTTAGTTATGTGTCTTACTCTGCTATTTTCATTTTTGCTCTACACTAAGCTACAGAGGTTTTTAATGTGCACAGCTCAGTGAGATATGACAAAGAATGGTACATCAAGTTATTTTCCTATAATTACATGAAAAATGTAACATAAAGTGTGAGTGGAGGAAGGAGCTGTGATACATGAAACTATAAATGAAATGTGAAGTGAAATTCTCTCCAGTGGTACATTCATGAAGTGTTAAAACTAAACTATTCAAAAATGAGCACTAGCAGTTTCCGTGACCCTAAATTTTGTTGCTTTTGTCTTGATTCTAGCCTTTTACAGATCTATTAATAACAAAACTAACTGATCAAACAGTAGATTCTTCAGCCCATCTGGGATGTAAGACCTCCTTTCCTCTATTCAAGATGTTATGTTTCTGACTAATGTAGCAGATTCCAAAGTTATACTTGGAGTTCCTCCCACACGTAGTTTAAATGCTAAATTTTGCATATTTCCAGCCTTAAAAAATTGTTAGTCAAGGATGTAAATTAATCAGGATTAAATCTAATGACTCTTGGAAGAAAAATAAGCCAACAAAAAACAGTACTCCTTGCTCCAATTCTTAGTCCTAAACTCTTATCACAGTGGTCTTTACTTAATGTTTTGTCCTTTGTTTCTTTTACATGAGTTGTTTATGCAAATACTTTTTTAAGAGCTTGTGCTGTTTTAGTGAGCACCCACTTTTCAGAATATTTCCATTTTCAGTAATATGAATAAGATCCAAACACTTCAGTATGAGACTATCTTTCAGCAGTCTTACAACATTCTTAACAGTAGGTTGCTTTCCCCTACTGAAGGCTGCATCTTATTGAAAAGATCCCTTTAGTCATGTGTAGGTAGGATAAAAGGCAAAACAAACTAGAGTATAGAGAAAAGATAAAAAAAATATATTGCAAGTTCCAAGCTGTTCTTTGAGAAACTGAGAGTACATTTCATTCTCCTGGTGACCTGTAAATATGAATTTAAATGGACATTTTAAATAAACTCAAACTGGTGGAAAGTGTCCAGTAACTTCAGTGGGTTTTACATCAAGTTCTACGTAACTGAGATTTCTAAGCTTATCCATAAGAATTCTAAAAGCCTTATTGACTTTCAAATATAACATGACTCTATTAAAAGAAAAATGTTATTTTCTCTGTCTGTTGTGATCAGTTTGAAAGATGGTTGGAGAGCTTCTGGTTCATGTTAGGCAAATGTCTTCTGCCAAATACAGTTTAGCAGACATGGAAAATAATCTCTAATCCTCAGTGGTTTTAGTTAACCCTCTTTGATAACCAAAGCAACTGTGATTCAGAAATGCAAGATGGGAACAGAACTGGAATCCTCTTAAAAAGCTATGATATCTGTTAACCCTTTCTGAAGCAGAAGTGTTTGCATTATGAAACTTGGTAACATTAACATTAATACTAGTTTGTTACTGTTTTATGATTTACACCTTTTTACTTTTTTCTTGTTAGATTAAATCTACTGATGAGAAATTAATCGTATAGCTGTAGCATAGGGGAAGCCATATATGTAGACAGTGTACTGCTGTGAACATGGGGATGGTACACACATTACAGCACAGTTCTCTTGTTAAGACTATTCCTTAATGTGGGACCCTGTTTTGACATGGTTAACTTCTGCGTTTTGCCAAATCACTAGATATGCTGTGTTAACCGTTTAAATCTTGCAGTTCTATATCCAGATCTTCTGTATCTGGGCATTGCCACAGGAAGAGAAATAGCATGTTAGGAAATACCTCTGCATGCTTACCTGTGGAATTAACTATCTGGGGGCAACTTATTCAAACTATTGGAGGCACACTTCTTGAGAGTAAAGTTATACCCACATTTTACAGAACTAAGAAAGTGTCTAGGGTGGGACGTGGTCGGCGTGTACCGTAACAGTTCCCCAGGCAACCTGACCTGCATTCTTAGATGTTTGCACACCAAGGGAGCTTGGCATGCCAGCTCTGAGACAGTGGAGGGCGGAATGGTGTGGAGATAACCGTGGCCAGGCTCTGTTAACGAAGCAGGTACGAGAACTCCATGGTACCTCATAGCCGACAAATCACATAGCCATTGTCCAGCAAGAAATTATACCCCTTTCCACCCAGAACACTGGTCACTGAGCCAGCGAGTATGGCGAAATCGTGTCCTGTGGATGAACTTTGCTCATTATAATCTCATTATAATACCAAAACACACCTCCATCCCAAAAGCTACCCCACTCCCTCTACTCCCTGAGCATGCTCTCTGAGTTTTTCTTAGTCTATACCTTTAAATTGAAGCGAGAGAATTTTACACCAATCAAAAATAAAGTTATGCATGACTAGAGTCACTCAGGCTCCACCTAAACAGAGAAAATAGTATAAAAAACCCTTAAGAAAGAGGCAAGGTGGGGAAGATATCATCACTGAGAAGTCAGGGAGACATCACTACAAACTTCTGGGATCAGTCGACGGGCTGAACCTCTCTTCCCCACCCATAGGGACACCTTTGGGTAAGACGGGCTGAACCTCTCTTCCCCACCCATAGGGACACCTTTGGGTAAGATTCATACACTTGGTTGTACCAGGTGCTTCCCCAGGAAACTTAGAAATCAAGCTTGTATTTGTAATCGTATTAAGAGCTCTATATAGTCGTCTTGCAACATATATATGGTCATAGGTTCCTAAGTGATTTGCAAACAGTGTATTCGTCACCGGCAATCTAAAAGAATCTGTATCTGTTGCTCGAATAAATTACCTTAATTGGGGAACTGGTCACGAGGCTTTTATTTCGGTGGACGCACCCAGATTCATGGCATAATCTGGAACACTGTTAGTTCATTGACCGTGACTGGGCCCTGCACTATGAGTGCATCTGGACCTCTGTTAGTTCAACATATTTGCTGTTGAACACAGCCGGATTGATAGTGCCGATTTTGGCCTATTTCAGCCAAAATCCAAGGTGTCAAACTGGGCACCACTCAGAGGCTAAGCTCAGCCAGCCCCAGCCCCTCTGATATCTGAGGACAGGCTGGAATGCAAGGGGGTTTAGCTTCTGCCAAGTTAACCCTCCTGCAACACACCTTAAACGCAACATTACCCCAGTCAGAATTAAGATGCAAATGTTTCATCAATACAAGAGCTGTACACCAAATTAATGCTAACTCCAAGTACGCTGAACTCAAAAACAATCCAGGATACTATGTATACATGTGTTAGTTCCCTTGTGTACATAACTTTTAACTTCCCAGGCATTTCATTCTTCTGGGAGAAATGAGCTGTCAGAATAAGCAGAAATCAGGAACAATCTGCTTGGGAAACTTTGCTAAATACAGCCAGTCTACACTGCTGCTGCAGTTCATTGGCTCTATTTTAAGGACACAGAAACACAAAACAGGAGAGAATCATGGCTCTGGTTCTCTGCTTCTCCCAAAAGACCTGAAGGAAGCTGAAGCATGAGCTCAGAAGAGTCCCCTGTGCTGTCCAACGTGCACTACAGAAATCCACTCAGTATCCTAGAATAAACTTAAGATGTATGGTTGGAGATTTAAAAAAAAACAAACACATAACAAAACAACACATCTTCAGTGTACCACTAGCTGAGAGCAGGAAGGATCAAGGTAGAGCCATTCTTTGCTAGGACCCAAAAGGAAACTTAAATCCTATGTGTTAGCTAGGAAATGTACACTTTACATAATGGAGTCCAAGTAAAGCAAAGAACGAAAACGAAGCAGAACAAAAGAGCAATTACAACCGTCTTCAATGGAAGGAAAATTCCCTCCTGGTCCTGCCCTACTGGCAAATTTGTTTATCTCCAGAAGGTGAGCAAAGCCCACTAAACAACTGAAAGACTTTGATGGCACTACTGCACAACAGCATTTGATTTCTAGCTGCTGTAACACATAATGTGGTAACATATAATGCTGTAACATATAAAGGTAAAAGAATATCCCCTTCCAATAAAACAATAAAAAAGCTCAGAGCTGAAATTTTACAGTGCTTTGCCACAAGTGAGGGAAAGGCAAAAGTACAATGAAGGGTGAAGCTATTTGGATCTGTTTACTGAATCTCCTCACACAGGTCTCATTTCATTAAAGCTTCTGTATTCTTCCTGCTATTTGGATCTGTTTACTGAATCTCCTCACACAGGTCTCATTTCATTAAAGCTTCTGTATTCTTCCTGCTTTTGAAAAGGATGTTTTGAGTGCAATGGAATTATAGATAGAATTACTTCTATATCAGTGCTGAAAATGAAAAATTACCCTAGTAAAGCTAGTCTAATTTTTTTAGTGCCAGATTTTTCTCTGTTATATACTCTATATCAATTTTTTTCTCTAATAGCAACTCAATGACTTTTCTGTGAGTTCCTTCAGAAAAATGGTTCTGTGGTTTAATAACTGTTACTATTGGACAACTTTGATATTTGTTGAATTTTCCTTTTAAAGGTTTTGAGGGTTTTTTTCCTTTTTTCCAATATTCCTAGTAATTCTTGTATGCTTTTGTATAGCTAACTTCTTTCTCAGTATTTTCATCTTAGACTTCACGCTGAATGTTTCCTTGGACATCATTTAACCAGATGCTTAGTTCTCTTGATTTTTCTCAGTAAGTCAGCCACTCCAACCTCCTAAATAATGTTTTATACTGTTCTTTCTTTCTTATGTATCTATAACTATTAGGTAATTAAATCTTTTGAACTAAATATGAACTTGAATATGTCATCGCTAGTCATTTACTAGTTCATCCACCTCCCAATGAATGCAAGGAAGTTTCTTGTTTAGTTAATTAGACTTCGCTTAACTTTATAGAGTTGGTTCTTACCTGTCTTCTCCACGCAACAAAATTCCAGTGATATCAGCTTTAAAAAGGTTTTACATATATATATATTACAGACAACTAATTTAATTGGCTGTACACCAACAATTCTTAGTTTCTCTCTCTACTTCTTATTTGAAAATCTAACACAACGTTATATTCTGTTTAGGAGACTACATGTGTTTCTTGTTTTCTGTCATATTTTTCAGTTGTTCACTAGATTCTTTTGTCCCTTGAAACCAGTGTTCCTGAAAAAATGATCATCATACTGCGTCTCTTTTTTGCATGGTGTCATTTAATGAAGACACAATAAGACCTAGAAGCCTTACATTTGCAGCCATTAAACGCTTACCTTCCAATGATAATTTTATTTTGATTCCCATGTTTAGTCACTCAGCCAAGTTCTTATCATGGGACTCTGTTCACATAATAGTCACATAAAAATGATTAACAATACAGGTGTTTCAGTACTTAATTCTAAACAGATAATGGCCAGAGTTTTTTTGTTCAATGAATCATTTTATGTTGCCATCATTAAAAAAAATGAAGCTTGCTGTGCAAGATGCGTTGTCAAGTTTATTAGAAGTAGTAAACAGAGAGGAACTGTTCATTCTGGGCACTAGCCTGTTTCTTTTTTTTGATGGTAAATTATCCTTCAGAAAGTGATGTTGTACCATTATTGTACAGAGAAGAAACATAAGTACCAGGCTTAGTGAGAGGTTGTATATCACAGAGATTCCCAGTGTATCTGCAAGGGGAAATGGACTGGCTTTTATTGGTAACCAAATTCTACCACATCATGCAGATTAAATACATTACTAGGGCAATAGCTAAGCTATTTGCCACTCTGCTGATTTACTTCACTAGTTACTGCCATGGGATAGCTGTGTATTCAGTCAATGACTTCTCCCAACATGCTCAAAAATTGTAAACTTCTTTGTGAATGTATATTTCAGAGAAATAAATACAAAGTGACTAAGAACACTTACAGATGTGATTTAAGCCAAATGTTAACATCATTTACCACGGAAGGTAACTTCATATTGCTGCATTTTTCTCAGAGCCCCTCCTGAGCTGCTGCCTGACTACAAATTATGTAGCACAAATGAATGCAAAAATCATATCCCAAGTTGCTTCAAATTCTGAATAAGATGAAAAATAAAGCACAAAGAAGTAATGGAAGAAGTTGTGGTAAATACCTGTCCTGTCAATCCAGAAAGGGTCCAGAAACCTTTTTACCAGCATCTTACTTTCATGTAGCTAAGAGGATGTATAGCTCTCAAAATGTAGAAAGCAATATCAAGAATTAGGAAACTAGGTAATTTTTAATTTTTTTTTTTTAAAAAGGAAAATACTTTTGTCTCCCTAGATTTGACCTGTGAACAACAAAATATTGATACTTAGAACAGCTACACTGAACGTTGTTGCAATGCAATACATAACTTTAAATGTTTGGGATTTTTGTTTCAATTTAACTAGTAAAAAGCAAGAGGGGATTTTTTATTTTGTTAAAATAACATAATAAAATTTTGATTGCTTGATATAATTCATCATAATTGTTTGTCTTTAGAGAATCAATGTCTACACAAATTTGTTCTAAAGCTGAAACCAGACTTCTCTTGCAAGCTATATTACTTTTTTATTTATAGAAAAAAGGTTTCATGTGACACACTTCACATGAAAGAAAGATATTCTTGAGCCAGTTTTAAAGTGCTAAGAGGAGTGGTGTATAATAGTACCACTCTCTACACATAAACTAGAGTGGTGCCAAGGGGAGCTGCTGTAATAGCAGTAGTAAAAATGGAAAGAAAAGAGAATGCAGTGAAAAGAAAAGTCAATTTGGGTGTTCAACTGATTTAAAATACCCAAACTGAAATAGCAGCCAGGAGAACTTTCTTGCATTTGCACTTAGCGAAGGTACTGCCCTTTTGACTTCAGTTATGGATCTTTCTTATGATACACTTCTCTTTGAAAGATTAATAGAGAAAGTCTATGCACTGCTCTCTCAATTTTAACGTACAAAAGTAGCAGGCATTACTTCTGCAGTTTAGAAGCCTTCTGCACAAAAGTAGGCAACAAAAAGGACCAATGCTTTGTGTCTATCAAGATTCACAGCAGACATGTCCTTGCTACACGTCTTCTTCTAGAGCATCTTGTGTATGGTTGTTTTATTCCTTTATTCCTATGGAAATGCCCATTTTCTCAGCACCAGTCAGGCTAATATAAATTGGATTCTGCGAAATGTGTTCAATAACACATCAAATTACTTTTTTTGGCTTACTTCAATTTTAGATATAGGTTTGATATTCAGCCTCAGCTACACAAAGTACTGCTAAAACTCAAAACCTGTGACTATCTCTGAATATATCTGACTTCTTGAAGCTGAATATGTAACTAGTATGAAATTTATGTCTTCTTTTGGATAAACTTGAAGACAGAAATGAAGTCATAATGTGGCATTACAAGAGTTAAACAGAGCTTGGATGGAAAGCACTGAGGAGCTGATTACCCTGGTGGGAGGATGACCTTGGAAGTAATAGATAAAGAGAAGTGTTTACTCTGAAGTCTGCAAGGAGCTTGGCTGAAAGGGTCCAGCTGGTTCTGATGGCCTGTTTGATGGGAAGGCCTGATTGGTTGGGAAGGTACTGAAGGTGTGTATGAAAGGTGGGTGTGCCACAGAATAAATGTCTCTGCCTGCTAACTTCGTTTGGAGTCTATGCTGTTAGTTGCGGCAAATGGTGCCCTGTGTGAGAAGCAATGACCAGCAAAACTGCTGCCAGTGGCAACACCTAGCAGAACTACTACAGGTGCTGAAAGGAAGCATAAACCAGCTACAATCATCTCCTAAGAGAGGTGAGCTGCAGGGAACATGGGTAATTATATTACCGCTGAGGAAAAAATGGTTTTGGAACTTATGGAGAGACTCCTACAAAAGCATGGGGGCAATGCTGTTAACATCTTCATGGCAGACCTCTGGGATAAAATAGGGGTGAAGCTCTGGGTTTGAGTCACCCTAGGGGACCCCATAGCGATGGAGATTTTAAAACCCTGGCAAGAATCAAAAAGAGATGATAAGCTAACATTTGAAATGAAGTGACTTGAAGAAAAACATGAAGCTTTAATAAAAGAAAAAAGAGACTGATAGTATAGTGTGATGCATTAAAAGAAACAAATTAAGAGCTCCAGTATTCACAGATGCAGCAGGACCATCTGAATCAAACAGGTGTGTTAAGAACTAGAAACTGAGAAAAGGCTAAATAAAGAGTGTATTGAGGAGTTACAGCAGCAGATTAAAGATCTGCAAAAGATGCTGCAGGAGCAGGGATCCAAGACCGAAGGACCTAGCAACCTGAAGCGGAAATTGGCAGCATATATGGAAAAATTGAATGAAGTTTGTGATGAGTTGCAGAAGAAAGAGGCTGATCTTGCAGAACTCCAGCCTGATGTTAGTCAGAACCCCCAGAAGACTGGAGAGCTGGAGGCAGATTTGCGGAAAAAAGATGAGGATGTGAAAGCAATGGAAGAAAGATATAAAATGTACCTTGAGAAAGCAAGAAATGTGATGAAAACCTTAGATCCCAAGTTAAATGCAGCATCAGCAGAAATTATGTTGCTTAGAAAACAGATAATAAAGACAAAAAAAAAATGAAGCACCAGAGGCTGAATACAAACTTGTTAAGTTATGTAATTATGAGGAAAAGCTAGTTGTAACCTCATGGTATAACAGGAGCCTAACCCTTCAGAAGCTCGGTATGGAAGCAAGACTGGTTGGCAGTAGTGGTGCCTGCAGAGATGGTCCCAGACGCTCCTTCCTAGCTCAACAACGTCATGTCACCAACACCAGAAGGAATCTCACTGTTAAAGTACTGGCTGCAACATTTAATTAAGCCACAAAGACCGTGAGAAAGACTTATATGCTAAAGTGTCCTTAAATGTTTTATAGCCTCCACTATAAAAGAGGAAAAGAGGAGGTTAAAATTGTGTTTATTGGTTTTGGGAGTGTTTTTGTCTATTTTGATTTGTACCCTTTGTATAATACAATGTATGCAGCGAATGGTAAAACAAATGTTGTCATCTGTAATGTGGGTATAACAGAAAGAGCATTACAAGAGTTAAACAGAGCTTGGATGGAAAGCACTGAGGAGCTGATTACCCTGGTGGGAGGATGACCTTGGAAGTAATAGATAAAGAGAAGTGTTTACTCTGAAGTCTGCAAGGAGCTTGGCTGAAAGGGTCCAGCTGGTTCTGATGGCCTGTTTGATGGGAAGGCCTGATTGGTTGGGAAGGTACTGAAGGTGTGTATGAAAGGTGGGTGTGCCACAGAATAAATGTCTCCGTCTCCACCTGCTAACATCATTTGGAGTCTGTGTAGTCTTATTATTACTTTCTGTTTGTGGTTTTTGTCCAGAGATCAAAGCTTAAATGTTTCAGTCACATTTATAAAATCAGAAATCATAAAACCCCTCTGATATAATGTTTTAGATGCAACAGGCTATTCTACCTTTTTATTGTTTTCCATTGTTCAGGTGCTGACTATGCCAGTAGAAATTACGCAAAAGAAGAGATCTGTAAAAAACTGTATAGATATCTATTTCTTATTTCAAAGTATCCTCAATGATACTAAGAAGAAAGAAAGAAGAATTGCAGACTTCCTTACACTACTCTGCCAAGTTGCCAGGTCTTAGCACTAATAATGTTGGGACTGTACTTTCCAGTTTTGGAAGGCACTTGAATAAAAGATACAACCAAGTTCAGAGTCATTCTCAGATGCCACTGCTCTGGTCTGCCCTCACAGAAACTAAAGAGTTGAGTAGGTGGTTTTGTGCTCTGGAAGAGGAGACAAGAGGTTTTCTGGAGTGGGTTACACTGCTGGGGTGATGCCCTGTGGATGAGGTAGGCTGTCCTGGGTGGGGCAGAGGCAGCTGGGCATGGACCTGCCCCACTGACTGCAACCTTGTGGTGGTGCATGATGGCATCAACATGAGTTTAAGCATTGCCTCAGATACTGAAGACTGTAGGTTTAGGAATCCATTGAGGAAGCAAACCCTCAAGTTCACATTCATAGCATTTTTCACTCACTCACACAGGATCCTTCTTCCAGTGGAATAAAATACTGCATGCTCTGGGAGAGGGAGCGCTGCCTCACATGGACATTGCTTCATGTGTCCTCTGGAGCTGATCTGGTCTGATCTTCTGCATACACCTGATTCCTGACATATTACTCAACAGTTGCTGCTGGGAAGAATCTGTCAGGCAAAGATAATGAGCATCATCCTTCTCATTTACTGTGCAGGAGAGATGAGTGACTGTCTTTTACATCCCTTTTCATTCCCTGGGGGTGGCAGAGACTGGATGCCAGAGTCTCCTGTACAATGTAGACTCCTGTACAACTTGTTGACATTCATATCAACCCATTACATACAAAGTCTATTAGAACACACTATTACTTGGCCACCTTCTAATCTATATCCTAACACTAGCTTCAGTTGTACACAAAGGCTGAAAAAATTTATATGTCTTAATATCATTTGTGACTCGCCTGAGATGCTTGTCGCTGGCCTTTGATTTACTTTGGCAACCAGGGAACCTGATGGATCCAAACTGTAATAACATTCATTGAAGAATTCATAGCTCATCATCACTTTATTTTGGATACTCCTTATGAAACCCTTTCTATTGTACCTTTTCTCATTCTCCCAAATTTTACCATAACCCTGATCTATAAAGTTTCATATATAATGCATTGAAGATATTTGTTAATAATCCTTTTTTTTCCGTGCCTCTTAGGGATCCTATTCATACTGTAACCCAAAGCCCCATCCAATCTGGCCTTAAACACTGCCAGCTTAGGGATCCTATTCATACTGTAACCCAAAGCCCCATCCAATCTGGCCTTAAACACTGCCAGGAAGGGGGCATCCACAGCTTCTCTGGGCAACCTGTTCAGTGTCTTACCACCCTCACAGTCACACAGAATCACAGATTCAACCAGGTTGGAAGAGACCTCTGGGATCATTGAGTCCAACCATTTCTTCCTAATATTTAATCTAAATCTACCCTCTTTCAGTTTAAAACCATTACCCCTTGTCCTATAACTACATGCCCTGGTAAAAAGTCTCTCTCCAGTTTTCCTGTAGGCCCCCTTCAGGCACTGGAAGGCTGCTAGAAGGTGTCCCCGGAGCCTTCTCTTCTCCAGGCTGAACAACCCTAACTCTCCCAGCCTCTCTTCATAGGAGAGGTTCTCCAGCCCTCTGATCATCTTCGTGGCCCTCCTCTGGACTTCCTCCAACAGGTCCATGTCCTTCTTATGTTGGGGACCCCAGAGCTGGACTCAGTACTCCAGGTGGGGTCTCACAAGAGCAGAGCAGAGTGGCAGAATCACATCCCTCAACCTGATGACCACACTGCTTTTTATGCAGCCCAGGATACAGTTGGCCTTCTGGATAAATCAATATGTTGAAACTTAAGCATTCCCTAGAAGAATTTTTGCTATTAGGGTTTGGGTTTTTTTTCCAAAGCCTATTCAATGTACTTGCACTCCTCAAACAGAGATAATAAGTTGTTGTGTCTTTTCATTATAAAAATTTATTGTTAAACATGACTAGAAAATACCTTATTACACTTGAAGGGGAGCTGGAAATACATAGCTTAATAAGTGTTGACTGAACTTTACTATATTTTGTCTCTAACTATGAGACATAATCCTTACATCAGACAAACATTTTGAAAATGTTAGCTAATAAAAATAATATTGTAATTGAATCTTTGTGATTGTCAGTCTTTTAATAGTGTTCCTTATTATGTAGCTTGTGGCCTCACAGATGTCTTACGTTTGTTTTCCTCTACGTCAATAATAAAGGTCTGGGATCCTAATATAGAATGTGTAGCAAAATATCTCTCTTGGTGTCCTCAAGAGCTATCGACTAATGAGATTTGACTGTTTTGGGGAAGCCTATCACCAACAATCTTTGAATGGAATTTAGGATCATGTCTAGTTTTGGGTACTTTTGACATCCGGGGAATATATTTGTGTATGTGGTAACTTAGGTTAGCATGTTAATCTAATATAACTGATTGATTCTTTTTCTTAAAAGCCTTTGAGCAGTAAATATTTTTTCTTGGTGTCAATGAACTTTTTCGTGTTAGTGATGTGAAGACAAAGTTAGAAATAATGATTCATTTTAATTCCCAAATAACTAATTCACTATGTTCTATTATCTTTAGGAACGACATATCCATATTCTATGCATGTATATGAAATCTAGTCAAAATATGTCTAGAAGATTTTCTTTCTTAGATTATCCTGCTAACTATAAAAATTAAGTCTAAAGTGAACCAAAAATATATGGGGATTTTGGTCAAATATGCTAATCATTCAGTCCAGTCTTTTTTCCCCTTTCAAAAGCATTCTAAGTAGTGGACTAAGTTTGTATCAAGTGAAGTGTTTAGGGAGAAATAAGTTTTTCCTAATACTTGGGCTGACATTTGCTAGAAGAATCTATATGTAGGAGAATAGTTGCAGGGGAAAATAAGAACTCCTATAGCAAATGTATAAAGGTGAGGACAAAGAACTGTGGGATTTTCTTTCTTGTTTTCATTTAGTTCTTCCCTGCCTTCTAGAAGAGAGGAGACTCAGAAGTTCTGTATATAATATATTATTTAATACATTTCCGTGTTTAGTGTAGCACTTCATAAACACCAATTATGTCTGGTCCATGTTGAAATTCTGGGAATGCTGTATCACAAAGAAAAGCTGCATCAGGATTTTGTCCTAGAGATTTTTGTCTAATTGGTCCCTGAGGTGACCATGCATATAAAATGGTTGCTAACATAAAGTAATACTAGCAGTATATTTCAAAAACACCAATAATGATCCTCTCCCTTCTACTTATGACCAGTAATGGTGAACTTGTTAAAGAATCACAGGGCTTCTGAGAGGCTGAGGTGAGAGTGCAAGAGTGCCTTCCTCACTCTTGCCCTCTTTTTCCTAGCCCATGTAATTTAATAATTACCTCAATGGAAAACCAACCAAAAACAAAAAACAAAACCCAAGCACCAAAACTAATCATGAAGAGGGCACTGAAGTTCAAGGTAACCTGCACATCTTAATAGAAAAATAAAATATCCACTTAATAAAAAGTTCTTTCTATTGTCTTATTGTTCATTTTTTCATGACTACTGATGCTGTTGGTGATTATGGACTGGTTCCTTTGTCATTGTAAATCAACATGGTCCAACACTTTATGTATTACTGTGAGACTTGAGGTACAATGTTGTTGGCGAGATGCGATTTTCACCAACCAAAGATCTATCCATGGATTTCAATGTTAAAATATTCCACATCTATTATACAACTAATATTAATGTAAAATTTAAAAAATATTATTTTTCTCCAGAAAAGGAAAAAGCAATCAGTTATAAAACGTGAAGAAAGTCAAAGGTTCAGAAATCTAGAATAGGCCTTTTATTTTAGAGCCACAGAAAAAGAAGAGGCAAAGACAAGACCCTGATTCAGCAAAGTGTGTTATCACTGGTTATAGAAATTAAATAGAGATGTGACACTATATGGGGGAGTGTGTGTTGTCACTCAGTTAAGACATTAGTTTGTTTGGAAGTCAAGTAAATTGCCCTCTCCAGAAGTGGTAGTGGTGGAGGGGTATATATATATATAAATAACTGAATGTTATTTTGATCTAAATAATTAACCCTAACAAATACAGTTAAATCTAATTTAGATATGAGTAATTTTAATATCTCAAATATTTCTTTAAAAGAAAGCAAATACATCAAACCTCATTCTATGAGATATGTGTATTTGAAATGTACAATGTGCATTTTGAAACATCAAAGACGTACACTTGATTCATAGAGGAAACCATGGAAACGTTCAAAAGTGATCTTCTTGGAAATGTAGGACCTTAAGTATTAAGTATTTTAAAACAAAATAGAGTCACAAATATTTCTATATATTGTTTGTCTGGATATTGATCTTCACCTATATTTATTACTCATCAACTCTTTGACCCGTTCAATTTCAATGTCATTTTCTCTGTCATAGGCAATGTGAGCTAAAGACTGTTTAAAAATACTTTCATGTTAGTGGATCAATATTCCCACTTGTGTCTGATTGTAAAGGGCGGAAGGTAACCCATAAATACATAGAGAGTAAAAAATATGTTTGAAAGAGGATGAGAGTATTAAAGCTCTGATAAAGGGGAACAGATTTCCATGCAACTTTTCACACTACCTGCAAGAAACTCACTCTCTCTTATTAGAGATGACTGAGTGACATTTCATGAATTCAGACAAAGTGTTCACATCTCCTTGTATATCTTTAAAACATAAAAGACTATGGTTAAAAAAATATAATAATGCTGATCTTGGTAGCTGATTTGTAGGGATTTGTAGTCTTGTTAACAAATTGGCACTTGATCCTAGGTATACTGAAGGAACGTTGTGAAGTTTTCTCTCATGGAGAATTTGTCTTTTTGTTGTCTTAATATAATACCACACTGAGTGTAAAGTAAGAGGAAACTTCATTTGGTGGAAGAAATTGCATGGCTCTTGGCAGTTAATAAATGTTTATAAAAATATTGATACGTATAGATTTACTTTGCTGTGTGGTGGCTTTGGTTTTGTGCATTTTGAGATTTGGAAGTGTGCTAAACCTCCAAGTGTTTAAAAATGTAGTTATGCATTGGGTGTGGCTGGAATGGAGTTAACTTTCCCCACAGCAGCCCTCATAGTGCTATGCTTTGTACTTATAGCTAGAACAGTGTTGATAGCACACCAATACTTTGGCTACTGCTGAGCAGTGCTTGCACACCATCAAGGCTGTTTCCAACCACCTACCCACTTCATTCCTCCTCCAAAGGCCAGTAGGCCGGGGGTGGGCAAGGGCAAGAGGTTGGGAGGGGACATAGGCAGGACAGCTGACCCCAACTGACCAAAGGGATATCCCATTATGATATTCCGTACTGTATGACGTGTTCTGCAACAAAAGCTAAGAGAAGAGGGGGAAGGCATTCTTTATTAAGGTATTTGTCTCCTGAAACAACCTTTACACCTACTGAGGCCCTACTTCCCAGGCACTGGATGGACATTGCCTACTGATAGGAAGTAGAGAATAAATTTCTTTTTTTTTTTTTTTTTCCTCTCCTTTGCTTCTGCATGAAGCCTTTGCTTTTCTTTTTTTTTAAAATGAGTTTATCTCAACCCACAAGATTTTCCTGTTGCTTTCTCCCCAGTCCAGTTGAGGAGGGAAAGCAAGAGAGAAGCTGGGTGGACACCAGGTGGCCAGCCATGATAAACACATCACAAGCTAAAAAAATTCTGAAACTATCATCTTGGGGAAAAAAAAGAAAGTATAGTTCTTCTGGTTAGTGTGAAAGTGATAGTATTTTTAGTTATTACAGATGATAACATTAATAACTTAACAGATACTAATATTTTTTTTTTCCCTCCCCACCCCCTCACGGTAGATTTCTTTTTCTGTTTCAGTGTGAGGATTGTGTTTGGTAAGTTTTCTATGAAGTCTAGAAGGTAATCTCTTAGTGTCTTAGTGTTCCTTATATATCTCCAAAGTAGATATACTTAGCTCTAAATATAATGATATATATGTAATTAAATGATTTAGTATTGTTAACTTTATTCAGACTACAAATAAGGTTAACATTGTATGGAATTGCATAGCAGATCAGAAGAGTACTTCTTGGTTGAAAATGAAAACACTTAACTGTAGTAGGTTTTTTTTTTTTCTACAGAGTAGCTAAAACAAATTTGTGCACATGTATGATTCTTAAATCTATTTCTTTTATGAACTAAGACTGTTACTAGACAAATTAATACAATTTGAAATAATATATTTTTATATATTATGAGTACATTAACAATAAAAAGAATCTTTGCTCTGCATAATTTGTCAGGTGGTATCATTTGAAGCTTAACTTGTATGACTTGAAAACAACTAAGCACCTACTGTATCTTGCTGAATATGACAATACTTGTTGATTGTCAGTGAAAAGTAAGACCTGATGTGTCTCTTGGCACAGCTGCAATATAAATCACAAGCCATAATGAGCTGTTTTTCCTCAGCTGAGCAATACTTCCACTGATAAAGAAAACTAAATGCTTTGTATTTAAGGATTTTTAAATGCAAAATTTAGATTCAAAACTTTGCAGAAAGTCCTGTATTGGATCTGCTGAGCAGATCCATAGCAGCTGACGACAGCAGAGAGTTCCTCAAGCCTCTCCTGCTGTTTTGCTCTATGGATCTTTATGTGGTGAGTGAGGAAGAAGCAAACTTGGCTCTGTTCTCCAGATTCCTCTTGTTCCAAGACATGAACTACACTACCTTGTCCCAGGAGAGCCAAATAGATGAAATAATTCACCAGGTAGCTGCTCTACTTAGAACTGCTTCTAATCTACCAATGTATTTATGCAAGTCTTTGAGCTGCCATTAGATGATGTTTACTTTTGACCCATATCTAGCTGAGCTTGACAGAAGCTAGTGATCTAGGCCTGTAAAGCTTAATGTCTCATTACTGTTCTTCTTGACACTTTTAGTCTCTCTGATCAGATGCAAGTGTGATGTCTACCATTCTGTGTGTATACATGATATTTATCACGTTTGAAATGTTTATAAAGTTTCTTGGAAGTGGTATTAAGAGATATGGAAAGAAAGGTATTTAAAACCAGCTTCCATTGATTCTGATATGAATAAAAACTGATTAAACCATTGTAACACGACTTTGTCAATGCAGTTTATGACAGCTTTGTGTAGTGAACAAAAATTTATTCCTGATTTTCTTTTCAGTGGACCAGCATTTAGGAGATCACATGCAATTGTTTTTCATTTTGGTCGTGAGTTATATAGTTACATGAAAAATAAAGGTGATGATAGGTAAAAAGAACCAGGAATTTAGCACAGATCCACAATTGAGCAAGCTCATGATGATGTAAGGCTGTGATAGGAGTCAGTTAGTCATTGCAGTAGGTTGATGGCTGGTTGCCAGATCCCTGC
Organism: Nyctibius grandis; assembly: GCF_013368605.1. Lineage (NCBI taxonomy): Eukaryota > Metazoa > Chordata > Aves > Nyctibiiformes > Nyctibiidae > Nyctibius > Nyctibius grandis. The sequence goes on along the minus strand of NC_090659.1, from coordinate 13,925,209 downwards.
CTGGCTGCTCTCACTCCTCCACCTCAAAAGGACAGGGGGAGAAAATAAGATAGAAAAGCTTGTGGGTTGAGATAAAGGCAGGGAGATCACTTCCAATTACCATCACTGGCAAAACTGACTGAATTAAGGGAAATTACTTTAATATAAGTTTAGATAGCGAGAAACAAAGAAAAATCAAAACAACAACTTCTTCCCCTACATCTTTCCTAGGATCAGCTTCACTCCTTCATCACTGAAGATGGCAGGGCACAAACCGAAACATGGGAAGTTCTATCTAAATATGAGGAAAAACTTTATTTTGAGGGTGACAGAGCACTGGAACAGGGTGCCCAGGGAGATTGTGGAGACTCCTCTGGAGATATTCAAAACCTGCCTGGACGCAACCCTGCGCAACATGCTCTAGGTGAACCTACTTTAGCAGGGCAGTTGGACTAGATGATCTCCTGAGGTCCCTTCCAACACTTACCATTCTGTGATTGCCAGCTCCTCTACCTTCCTCTCCTGCCTCTGGCCACCTCCCTTGAATTGCTGAGGCCTGAGCAATAGGCCCTGAACTAAAGTTGACCTCTAGATGAACCTCCAACCACACATTATATAATATTATTATCTGATTATTAGTGAAATATGCATGATTACTAAAAAAAGATGTAGCTTAGGTAAAATATAATCCTTAGTGAAAATGAAAAGTCGTGAGAACGTATTCATGTCATGGGAACGTATCTATTTTTCCTTGCTTAGAGGAAGTCTGTCAAGGCCGTGAAACCAGGTGTCCGGCCTTGTCTGGGAACATGTAGTCAGAGCCAAATAGATAAAGACACTCCCTTAGTTCCTCCTTAAGCCCTGGCCAGGCTTTGTGTGGCATCTAATGGAGTGAAACCAGACTTTTCCACATTTGAAGTTATGTGAGCTTGTTTATTCAATAGTATAAAAGCTGGACCCTCTTACAGCTACTTTGAAGACATCACCTATGAGTGGACGCACTGCATAGGACCTCCCAATTGCCAGGAAAGGCTCTCCAAATCTTTGCTGCAACTGGGGCTCCCCAGCGACTGCGGATCTGGATGATTGTAAAGTATTAAGGCAATTGGAGATGAATCTTTCTTAATCACTATGCTTAATTCTGTGTAGTAATGATTAGGTGCATCACCTTGCTTTGTTTTGTTCCTGCTGTATTATTTACCTCATTATTCTATTGCTGCTTTAAACTAAAAGAAAAGTAAGCTTATCTTTTGAACCTGGTATCTGTGTCCTTCGTGCTGACCCTGCCCATTGGCAAAACACCCCCACATCCCCCATGCAACACAGGTGGGGATGGACAATAGAGGGTTGTGTTCAGTCTGTAACAGTTGGTTTCTGACCCTCCTTCCTGACAGAGACAACTCTGTGGCCCCCACTGCCAACACCTTGATACCTACACTGGTACGTACAGCTATCTAAAATGTGAGGGTGTCTTGGCAGTCAGCACACTGCCTGGTTTTCCAGGCTGTGTGATCCATCACTGTTGGTTTCCTGACCTCACTGTCACATGTCTGAGAGAAGATAACTATGGACTCGAGGTTCCTCTGATGGGATTTCTTGCCAAATTACTTCTTGTAAGATCACCATTGTATAGTTTTCCCCACAAAGTTGTCTACATCCAATCACTCAAGTGAAATATATATTTGACTAGTTACAGGTGCGTGGCAGATAAATTAATACAGGCTCAATTTCAAAATGGCAACCAATTTTCACTTTGATAGAGCAACAAATATTTTTATTTTGAAGTAGCAATTTGCATATAACAATAATATTTGAAGAAGAGACAGATTTTTCAGAAAACTTTAAAGACTCCAATAGCGCACTTATTTAGCTGTAACAATCAGATTGGTCACTCAGCCCTTCAGAGATGGGCATATAATCAGAGCTGGACCATCAACCTTGAATAACCCTCAGCCTCAAAAAACTACCCTTGTGAATGACTTTATTCTAGTCACTTAAAAGTGTTCTATCTATTGTATGTAATAAAATTGTACTGCCTAAACAGACAATCAGTGGAAAATTGATTACTGCTTTTTCTGATAAATTGCTTACACAGACTGATATTTAGTTCCTGTTTTCTTTTACAAATGTTACTTTCCCACTGTTCCCCATCTGTTTTTGCCTAGCTCAAAACAAAAAATATATAAGAACACTGTATAAGGAGGTTTTCTATTCTGCTTCCGCTTGCACAACACCTTTTTTTACCTCTGAAGGCATTCATTTTTTTTTCATTAAATTATTGTTGGAATATCTTGAAATATAGTCATTAACTTGCTACATTTGTGACTGGTTGTTCTAGGTCACACATTGCTTGAAGCAGACTTCTATTAACATGCAAATTACAGTTTCACACCAGTGGCCTCTTTAAAGTCAAAGGGGAAATAAAGTTTTTAGATTAGAGGTGGACAGTTAGCATACCAAGAGGGAATATGTTCAGATTATATGAATTTGCATGAAAATTGTAAGTGGATTTCTCTCTTTAATCCCCAATAAGGTATTATATCAGTTAAAGATTTGATCTTCAAATGGTAATGCTTTCTGTAAGACTTGTTTTTTCCATTTTTCCTTGCCATTGTTTTGCTTTTTTCCTTGCTTTATAAAAAATATAGGTTTGGAAGGGCTGAGTCACCAGTTTGAGGTCTTTGCTGTCAAAGCATCTATGTCATGCAATAAATGATTAATGTTAAATAATGTCTTGATGAATTTGAGTTTGAATCTTGTTCACACAGTGGACATTCTCACTTTAATTTCTGGTCTGTTGTATTGAGAGTAATCTTACTGACATTTGTCCTTGTACCAGCCGTCCCTTAACTTTACCTGTTTATTTTCACCTGTGTCTTGGGGGTTTTGTTTTGTATTTAGAGAATGCAATCATATACTCCTTCAGCCTTTACTTTATCAGCTCAAACATGCCAAGCTCCTCTTGTAACATCACGTATGATAGGACGATCACCCTCTTTGTTTTCCTAATAGGGCTTTTTTGAACTCTGCAATGAGCTGAACCTGTTGTAATTTAAATATATTGCTGCATATAACATTCTTGATGATCTTACAGATGATTTATTTTGTGGTACTTACTGTTCTCATGCTGTTAATCCATATTCAGCATGGTTTCTTTGATCAAGAAAAAAATCCATGGGGAAAAAACACTGAGGACTAACTACTTTAATTACTGAACACTATGGGTGGGCAATGTCAGCTGAGGAAATTTGTGTAACTACTTTAGAGAAAATCAGTTTTGATTCACAGAGCTGAGTATCTGGCCAACTCTTTCAGCATGTGCTTAAAGATACTGGACCATCCCAGGACTGACTTCTCTCTGGGAACAGAGATGTCATGACTGAGTTTTCTGATGACTTTGTCTATGCTTATACTGCTATAATGCTTTCCAGAGTTTGTATTTTGTCTCTTTTCTAAATCTTTTTTCTTCCCAGAACTCACAATTTTGTTGTTTTTATGTAGGCAAATTTCTTTAAACAAAGAGGAAGAAGAGTCAACCAAGGTGACAGAAAACTAGATCCATTTTTGTGGTCTCAGTATAAAAGACTTGTTCTGTCATAGCTCTGCAAACCCTGAGGAGGGATGATAACCAAAAAAAAAACATTTAGTTAGGCAAGAGTCCAGTTTCCTCTAAAGCTATTAGATAACATTTTATAGTCATAGCCAATATTATAGAAAGTATGTCTCAAAATTTAAACATGGGGCAGGCACTAGGGGAAGGAAAAAAACTCAACCAAAAAAAAAAATAATTGAAAAAACCCAACCAAACAAAACCCAAAACCCAAGAAACCACCCCACACAATTACTTTCTGATTTACTTACTGTGCTTTCAATAACTGGAATCTCTGACTTCCTGTGTTCCTGGCAATAGCAACCTCCACACTGATGAAACTTCATAAGCAGATGTCATATATCCCCTGGGAGAGAGGGATAAGTTTGGTAAGGGATGAGCCCCCTTGCTTTCTAGTCGATCCTCAGAGATTAGAGGGGATGGGGGCACCTGGGCTAATCTCTTAACAGGTGAGTCAAAAGCTGTGGGAGTGACTCAGATTCACAGATCCCCCAGTGTGGATTAAGGTGAAATCACACTCAAGATCTGTCCACAAATCTCAACTTTAATAAACAGTGACTACAAAGTGAAGCATGTTATATGTATTGGCATGTATACACTCAAGCTGTATGATTTAACACCAACTTGGGGTAGGCTTTGTGTTACCTAGCAGCTTAGAGAAACTAGAAAGAGGGGGGGAGACAGAGAGGAAAGAAAGGGGGGGTGGGAAGAGAGAGAAAGATAGAGATCACCAGTCTGGGTTCCAGTGTTGGTCCAGCCTACAGGATGTCTCTGGTCTGTAGGATGTCTTGTCCAGAAGTTTCCCCACCTGTGGCACTTGTCTTCCCCTTTTTATTATTATCCTTCAATGTGGACTACCTCTTATTAAAATTGAGCCTCACTTGCTATGCAAATTAGCATGCTTGCTCATTCTATCCTCCTTTTGGGTCTGTGGGCTTATTGAGTTGGTGGTCGTGATCTCCCCCTGCCAGAATTACCTTTCCCACAGTTACTGCAGATTTTTGCTGAATCATCCATCTGTTTGCAGGCTGCTCCTCTTATTTTCTGTAACTTGTGTTTGAAACATTCCTCAGACAGACTCATGGGATCTCCATCCCCTGTTCTCTTGTCGAGTTTCACTTCCTCTTGTTGTTCATACCCTTCTGAGCAAACAGTTCTTTGTTTTTGGGGGGGTTACAAGTTAGCCTTGGTGTTTAGACTGTTTGTAAGTCCAATTGGAATCCTACAGCGGGATTTTTTTTTTAAAGCATTCCTGTTTAACATAAGACTATCACTGAAAGTGATTTGTTTAATTTGTTGTAATGGAAGAAAACACATAAAATAACTTTTTTTAAAAAGATTACCAACTTAAAACTTGTATCTCACTTCTTATGGTACAATTACAAATTCTGTTTTCTACATCCATAACAGAGAAGACGCAAAGACAGTTTTAAGATATCTATCCATTAAACCAGCATATGCTACTTTCACTAGCTGTGCTTTCCATAGCAAAGTATTCATTCAACTTAATATTTTAGAATGTATTAAACTATATCAGAAGGAATGTTAGGTGTTGGAAATTCTTTTATCAACTAATAAAGTTATGTGAAGGTGTAAAACAGATCAAAACCTCCTTTATTTTAAGTTTGTATTTGGCAGGTTATTGCCTATTGCATATGGGGATTTGTGGGTTTGGGTTGTTGGTTTGTTTTTTGGGCTACTCACAATTCCAGCAGCCTGTGCAGCAATTAAATATAAGCACAGTCTGTGTTATGCTTCCCTGATCAAGACATGGTATGCACATATGCAGCCTCCAAACTTCTGGATTTAATATACAAATCATCCTACAACTGTATCAGGGGATTTTATGTATAAATCCTCTGCAAACACCTTGTAGAGAAAAACAAAGCTAAAAAAAACCAGGAATGCAGCTATCATTAATGCAACTATGTATTGAATCTTTTCTGGCTCAAAGGTAATTCAGCACTTGAGAACCTTTAAAACCAATGAAAATCGAAGGTGGGAGGGATTAGGCACTTATAATGTGGCTGCAGAAGGTGGCCTTGAGCTGTGTAGAATTAGGTGTAGTTGCAAAGCATTAACTGGGAGAGCAAGAGGAGTGGACTATGGATATGTGAGGAGATGTAATGCTGTAAGTGAGGAGATGTAATACTGTAATTGACAAGATGATTGAAATCAAAGAATCATGTTTGTAATGAGTGCAGGGTCAATTCAGGCAGGTCTGAAGAACCTGCCAGGATTATAAATGGGTGTGAAGGTAATGTCCCAAGGCCAGCCTGTCATGCTGATGCAACGAAGTAGTGTGCACTTGGCAGGAACACTTTCCTTTTTCTAAGCTAGGACTGTGTAGTGAGCAGTTCCCCAAATGTTTTCTATGCATATTAGACACACTACAGTCACAGAGGTATGATAAGAATGTGACAGAATATTGATTTATAAAGTAACTTCATTTTCTAATGAAGAATCAAAAGATCTTATCAAACTCATTTAGATGCTGGTGAATGAATTTCATAGCTGGCCTCAAAGAGTTCAGTTCATTTCTTTGCTTAATAGCAAAATGCACATAGAGAACTCAAGAAAAAGGAAAAATGCAATAAGGGTTTAAAAGAAAAAGAAATAATAATAATTTCAAAATCTATTGCATATCAAATTAAATTAATCTCAGTAGAAACTACAGTTGCATGATTCTGCAGAAAATCTGGGTCTAATTTTACAGTATTCTCTAATTATCTTAACATACAAAGGTCTTATTGCTTGCTTTGTTGTGTTCACATTATAAAAGTAAGTTATGCAAAAGAAAGATGGTTAGGTCAGCCACTCAAAAGTTACTGGGTAATGTTTTGATGAAATACACCTGCTTCTGTAGAAACTGATTTTTGAGGTACACAAACAACAGGTGAGCTAATTAAGCTTTCCTACATTGTCTGTGAAGGATACTGTAATGAGTATATAGTTATAATAGACTTATGTTAATAAATAATTTCACCATTTGCGGCTTGCAAATTCAGTTCTCTAAAACAGAATACAAAATTACTAATTTTCTTATTTTGAGTGTAAATTGCATCTGAATGACCTACTGTTTCTTCTAGAAAAAAATGACTGAACTAGCAATGTTTCTGATGCAAACCAATTTTTCCAAAGCTAGGCTAACTGGTAAATGACTGTGTGTTCTACTTTTTTTTCAGTCAGTCACTGACTAATGAAGAGACTATTAACCCTGTTAATTTATAATCATGCTCTTAGCATGATTATGTCTGGATTTTTAAATTGTTATTGTAATCCTACTGACTGACTGTCTGAAACACAAAGGTTCAGAAGACATAAATAACAAGTATAACTAAAGAAGTCACTCTGATTACAGGTATTATGTTGCCTGGAAAGATGATGCAAAAATTCTATTTTTTACAACCTCTATTTAGTAATCTAATACTAATTACAGCCTAATTCAAATGTTTAAAATATATGATTATTGTCTCTGTGTGTTGAACACTAACTCTTGCTCTCCCCTGAAACAAGATGGGGAGAAGCTATTTTTGAGTATGCCAAGGAATTATAAATAAAAACTTAGGAATTTTTGTAAAAGTAATGAGATGTGTAGTAATACACCTGGACCAACCTCTTTAAAAAACATTATGAATTTTATTTTAGTTCAATTTCGATTGCATAACAATAGATTATAGGACTTGAACATCATTACTAGAATAAGTGAAAATTTCAAAATTGCAAATATGGAGTTAGACTTGTCAAATACAATACAATACTTACACTCCTTTAGAAATGCTACATGATCAGCACACTTTTATTGATGTTGCTGGTACCTTAGTAGCCACACTTTGTATCCATTTTAATATTACTTAGGTTTAGTATGAAGTGAAAGGCTAGAATTCACTAAGACCACTTCTCTTTATCCAGATGCCACAAGCAGATTCAGTCTCCTTCACGGAAAGCATATTTCTGTGCTTGTGTATTTGTGCCAAGAAATGAATTCCACATGCTCCTGGGTAGTGTCCATGTCTGCTTCTAGTAGACTTCTTCCCACAGGCAATAGTACATCTCTGTGGTTCAGATGACAAAACCTACAAATGCAGGAGAACTCTAATGAACCCCCATCAGATGTGTAGAGTAAGCTAGTTGTGGCAACTTTAATTTTCTGTCTTACAGTCTTTGTTTAGTGCGGTAGCTGAAGCAGGATACACCTTTTTAAAAGAGACATTTTAATAGCAAATCCACTGTCTTGGTACTCAAATTGATTTGCTGTTATTACTTGTTGATGGTGGATTTGACATATATTTATAGCTTGAATCTACAATTTTAAAGGAGGCAGTCATATTTCCATATTTAAAGATCAGTACTGAAGCAGATATATTATCTGATTTTGTTTATTTTTCTTTTCTTGCAAATATTGCAAAGTTGTTATTTACAATAAGATAATCATCACAAAAAGTATTACTGAGCCATTGGCTAAAAGCAAATTATTTCTAAGTGTAAAACAAAAATTTACCTCATTCTTGGATATGCTATATTGAACTCCAGGTAAGATCATCACAAAGACCAATACTGAACTGCTATTAAAATAAAGTCATCTTACCCCAAACTGTTTATTTCCAAAATACACTTTTACCTATGAATCAAGAGCTTTCTTCTAACAAGGAGATGGATTGTTTCAAAAAGAAAATAGAAGTTTTCTTTTCAGGTATGGATTCTCTTGTGTCTCAGAATAAAAGATTTTGGTTTATAAACATGAGTAAAAACACGGAGTACAACTACATTAATTTCACTTTCTGCTTTGCATATCCAAAAGCAGCAGGTGTGTTAGAATCAAAAAATTCCCAGCTGTGCATGTAAATTAAATCTATTTGCCTGTAAACCCACTTTAAATAACAAGCGCTATAAAGACACCACTATACATTGATCAATTGTAGCTAATAAAATACTCTTAAACCCTGAAAGTTTGTAAGTAATTGAAGAAGTAGGAAAAAATGTTTATTATTTTGGTGGCAACAAATGTAGTTACGAAGTAATACTGTTCCTACTTTTTTTTTTTTTTTTACTCTGAGTAATTCTGTTGTGGTTTTGGATTTTATATCCATAGAACTAGATGTTTGGTTTATTTTCTGTTGTTTCAAGCACTAATTTAAAACGTCTTTTTAGTACAAGTTAACTGTTCTTCCTTAGTGAAGTGTAAATTCTTTGTATAGATCAACCTGAGAATATTTCACCTATAGTAGTTTAATTCTTTGATATGATTTTTTTGACACAGTTTTTATCCCCCTGAAGAAATGTATAGGAAAACAGTGGAATTGTTGTTATCAGTAATATTGACATTTTTTCATTAAATAGTACACAAGAATTTGGTGCCCACACAGGAGTATGTGTGGCCCTATTCTGAATCTGAAACATGCCATAAATTCAGTTCAGATCCAAATCTAAACACTATTTCCTTGGTTACATTTTTCATTAAGTTGTCTTAAAACTCTCTTGAATATATGTAATTGAGATTGTCACCTCTGATTTTCTTATGACCTGAAAGGAAAACAAAATTGAAGTCAGTGAATGGAAACCAGTATATGTGCCTGCCTTATTTGCAGCTAGATGTATTCACTCAGCCTTTTGCTATTTCAGAAAACTCCCAAGCATCTTGTTCAAGTGGAAATCCCTTGCATCAGCTATTGTGAGGTTATCTTCCTTAGCCAGACAGTTTGCTCATCCAAACTGCACTGACAGCATTTTTTACTCTTGACATAGTGGCTACTACAAGGACGTTTTTCTGCATTTTAATGTTACTTCTACAATTTTAAGTGCCATGTTATCATATAGACAGATTATAATGAGTCCTTCATGGAAACTTTGACTCGTTTTAAACACACACCATGTTGTTATATTTTGAAGATAATTATGAGACTTGAGAGTTAATCTTGGAATTGACAAGACTTAAATGTTCTTCTTTCGGAAGTTCTAGAAGAGTTTTGCTGGTAGACCTGCAGAAGTGGCAGCAGTGCCAAGTAGATCATTCATCTTGGTACTTTGGTAAGTAGCTGGCAAAATGTCAAAATGAAACCCTAGTTTTAGAGTTACAGGTTAAGTTTTAAATTCAGTATGTGGAAGGAAAATATTGACATTGGCACACTTCTGTGTATAAAATTCCAAAATTTGCCAATGAGTGCTATAATTTTAGACTGCTGAATATTCAAAATTTAATGTAGCTATTTTATCTATTGGTTTGAATTAGGCATGAAACTGGATGTTGAATTAGAGCTGTTTCTGAGTGCATACAGCTGGAAAATATGGCTTGCTTATAAGTTTGCTGCAAATTCATCTCTAAATAAAATATATGCCAGTTCTAGTGCACACAAATACCATGGTGTTAGACGTTTTGGTAAATATATAATTTTTTTCAATATTAGACTCCTAAAAATTGTTAATATATTCTAAAAGAAAGAGCCAAGGACATTGTATAAAGCTTTTGAAAATAACAATTCCTTCTCTTTTTGATCTTAAACTTTTTAATGTTATTTGCTTACATTATAATAACGCAAAAGTGGGGAGAAAAAAAAAAGTGAAAATCACCATCAGCCAGGTATGATTGTTCCTCATGTTTCTTCAATGCTCTTTTCTTTTCTTTTCTTTTCCTTTTTTCTTTTCTTTTCTTTTCTTTTCTTTTCTTTTCTTTTCTTTTCTTTTCTTTTCTTTTCTTTTCTTTTCTTTTCTTTTCTTTTCTTTTCTTTTCTTTTCTTTTCTTTTCTTTTCTTTCTCCTTCTTTGCCTGAAGGGTCATGTTTGCATATTTTCTAGAAATGGAAGTCATTTTTATTCTGAACTGGTCCTTTTCTGTCAGATGGTTTAGCTAATCAGTGCCACTCATTACTGCTCTTGTCTTCTGATGCTGAACTGCTCAAGGGCTCAGATATCACAGTTTGACAACTCAGGTGTGTAATAATTAGACTATATGCTCCATTTCTAAAAATGACTTTGACTCTCCAGTCAACGGCATGAATCAGCCTCAGTAATTTAAAATGTTTTTGCCTTTTTTTTTTCCCCACCGAGATTATATGTTTAGGCTTATCAGTATTCACTTCTATTTTATGGGGCCAAACTCTTGTTAGGCCAAAAAAGACTAGTAGATATATTGCTTTTATAAATTAGACATAAATGAAATTCCACTAGAGGTTTTGTGAGAATTCAGTGTTTATTTAATAATTCAAGCTGCAATTGCCTTTCTTTAAGATATTAAGAGAGTTAAAGAGTGGAGTAGCATTTTGGGGGAAAAATAAAGAACGTATTAGAAAAATCATCTTTCTTTGAAATTATTAATCTTTCTGAAGCTGCAAGTTCTGGCCAACCCACAATGCTATCACCAACAGCAATGGAGTTCCACAAGAGTACTGTTGTAAAAGACAAAACTTTCTACAGAGATTTTGTAAAGGTGGGTTTCTGCTTGTTCTGTTTAAAAATGAACTATTGTTTCACTTATAATAAGAAAGATCAGCTGTCATCTTTTTGTATACTAAACATCCTTCCCTCTAAGCTCATTCAAATTCATATTAAATTGTACCGCAGGCTCACTTTATTACACAAATATATATAGCTTTGTCCTAAATCCTGCCGGATGAAAATAGCTGAATTCTAAATAATCACTATATTTTATTTAATATATAGGTTTAGGAACCAACATTAATTGATAACATATCCTGCTGATTAAATTAGATATATCCGGTTTAAAATTTGGTAGATGTACTGTAAAGATTATCCTCGTATGAATACAGTGAAGTTGTCTCAGCTGAGTTAATGATGAATGACTATGACTTAGACTCAGGATTGCATATTCTTGTCTTTACTCCTTCTTTCTTTAAAAATTAATACATACAAGCCTTTTAGAAAATCATCCTTTTCTTCCTAGGTAGCATATCAATTTCAACACACAATAAGATATATCGATTAGCATCTGGAACTGTATTCCAGGTGTTCTTTTCTATACAATATAGTGTTTGGGAACAGAATACATAAAAATATTCCAAAGTGTAGATAAGGTCAACCAACCAATTGTATTCATAGTGAATATACCTCATTCTTTCAAAGTCTGGAGAGATTAATCTTGAACGTGTTATCATTATAGAAATTCATGAGAAATCACTTAGACCTATTCTGAAGCAGCTTGTTCCAGTCATTCTTCACTGTATGATTTATGTTTTTCAGCTGTTAAAATATCTGTATCTGATTTTCTTCTATGTAGTATACATCTTGTCCTTGAGACACTGTGATCATCCAGTACAGCAGTTACTGTACATTATTAAAGTTGTTTCATACTGTGCATGCATCATTAACTGTGGCTTAGTCATCTTGAAAGATTGTTTGCTTCAGATGAAAGCAAGATAGAAAAAAAATAAACAGGTCCAGTATTGGTTTTCTATAATAATGATGCTAATGATATTTGAAATTTACCTCAGCATTTAATTTTTACGCTATGAAGAACGGATACAACAATTTCAAATACAATATAACTATATTGTGGTTTTTTAAATGTGTTGTTTTTATACAATATTTCAGTATACCTCAAATTTTTGCTAGCATTGTATTTCTGATCTTGTAAACAAGAAACACAATGATCCCTAAGGAGAACTGCACTTCTGCTACACAATTATCCCTAAGGAGCAGTGGAAGTTGTAAGAGATCTTTGGTTTGCAGCCCTGCATCAAGGATTATACTTTTAAAAGAAGTGCAAAACTACCATAACTCAAACTGATTACCTTTTCTGAAGGTGAAAGGATAATTTTGACTCTACGTATTTTTTTAGCACTATAATAAATGATTAATGACTAGTTGTTTCAATAATGATAGCTTTTATTAAAAAAAATAAAATATATCAAGATATGTATTAAGATCATTATAACTGAGTGCCATCTGACACTACAAAGATTCATGCACCCTTATCACCAGTCACTAAACCTATGTGTGTCCTTCACAGCTCTAAAATACTTTCCTTACTTTTACAAACATCTTTGATTCCAAATTCCTGGTGTTTCTTCAAGTGATTTTTTCTTTCACAGCAGCCTTCTCTCTAGTTGTTTGAAAGTAAATTCTGGTCTGTGGTTTCATGGCTCCTTATCATTCTCTGCATGGCTTGCATTTTTGGATAGTCTTTTTTTTAATTACTTTTTAACTACATTATTGTTTATACATTGTCTAACTTCTGACAAATCTGTCAGACATTAGTTCCATATCATTCATGCATCATGAGGTTATGACTATTACAAGGAAAAATGTCAGAAAGCACGTACTAGGAAAACATTTGTACTGCTTCTCATTACAATTAGGTAGAAAAGTGACTGGTTCTGCCATGACCTCAGTGAGCACAACCTCAGTGCATCACTAGTCATCAGAAAAGCTAGTATGTAGAGAGCCAATATTTCATCTTTCATTATCATATAATACAATATATACCATATTCCACTTAATTAGACTAGCTGCTTTATTGGGATGTCTCACAGGGATGTCTGCTGACTTAGCTAATAGCAGTAGCTGAGGCTTAATTGGAACATTATTATCATAAATCTCTCAATCCCCTTTTATTTTTAACAAACACCACCTGATTAAACAGTGCTTAATTAGGTGTTAAAAAATATGGTGATTTTATATCCAATGCAGTAGGTGCCAAATAGTAATGATGATAAGAACCTTTATCAAGCAAAGGACTTGCAACTGATGGGAATAACCTGTGTTCACGATATTTTAATTACAGCTATCTTCTCCTTGAAATTAAAAGTTCTGAGTAGGTGTTGGATGTGACAGTATTAAAGACTAGTAAGTGAGGCTTCAGGTTCCTGCTCTGAGCCAACAGAATCAGTGTACAGAAAGTACCAGGTTTTTTTTTATTTCCTCTGTGTGTGGTGCAGAAGACAAGATAAGTAAGAAGTTTCAGTGTATTTCAGATTGATCAGAATATATTTATTAGGTACAATGTTGTAAACTCATTTTTATGAAAACTGAAGGTTGTATACCAGAGCTGAGATTAATGTTTAGTACTGATCATTGCTATTATTAGACCTAGAAAAATAACAGCAGTGAAAGAATTCTGTGTATTTAAAAAAAAAAAAATTATCCTCATATGTTCTCTGAAGTATTTGTATGAAAAATCTGGCTGTGTTGTTTGAGGGTTTTTTAACTCTTAAAAAATACTTTTGTGTGTGTATATGTTTTGTCAAAGTGAAAATTACACTGGGAAACTGAGGTTAAGATTGGTGCTGAAATGAATGAAAAGACACAAAATAATAGTGCCTGCAGTTACTGAAGTCTTTGTATCATTCCTCATATTCATAGTTTACTGTAAGCAATCATAGCAAATGGTTTACTTGCTCAAAACTTTAAGAAAGTTATGAAATGTAAATTATAAGTGTAATATTGAAAAGTTACAGGAAAAAAATAATATAGTTTTACTTTAGATGTTGCTACAGAGCAGGGGAAATTATTTTTGCTTCCTAATAGATGAATGATTGTTAGCAGTAATTTAGGAGGTAAATATAGCAAACATGACTCCAGGTGTAATTTCTTTGCTCGCTGCAGCAGATTTATAGTCCCTGGTTAGGATCATGGTACTTCTGAAGTGATGAAGCTCAGTTTCAGTAAGCCTTAAAAATGTTGTCAGGAATTCACTACAGAAGAAGAAATCACAGGTTTGGACCATGTTTTTCATGCATTGGAAGGTAATATAGTATGATGTAACTCTTTACAGTAATGGAAGAAAAGAAAGGCTCTATACCTTGAGCTTTCTTAAAGCAATAGAGCCATCACAAAGTAAATGAATGACTTAAATACATGTATTTTCAGTGTTATTCATTATGATATTATGGAGCTGCGGTTTTAGTATGTCAAGCCATGTTTTAAATCTGTTGATAAAATAGTTTTGAGAATTTACATCCAATATTTTGTAATGAAGCAAAACCTAACTGCAGTGAAACAGACTGAATTCTGTTACATGCTGATTACAGCAGCTGTTGCTTATACTGCATGGCATGAACATACTGTTCCACCTCTGGATACTGAGTTAACCTGCATCCAGTCAACACAAACTTCCATGTCTCTCAGTGTAATCAGAAAAGGGAATTAAAGAAAGGCTGAGACAGGATGCAAGATGCCTCTTACCAGAAGTGCTTGATGACAATGAGATTAACAGAGGCTGTCTGCCACGGTGGATTTGTGAAGAAAGATTGTATGAGGAGACTGGTAGTAGGTAGATTCAAAGCAGGGCAGTTTCTGTGGGATATTTATGTGACTGCTAAGGCAGTAGTTATTAGTTACTGCATGCTACCAAGACAATACATACTCTGCTGTCCTACTCTGGTCCTTATCTGGTTCCTCGGGGCTGAAACTGTGGATAACCTTTGGGTTGCAATTCAGCAACTGTATCTATAGGTTTTCTGACTTAAAAGAAAATAAATTCTAGGATAAATAAGAAAATACATGTTGATTATCAATGTGTAAATCCTCTCTTACAAAATAATTTTGGAAGTTGATAGTAGTAAAGGTAAGAAAAGTGTTTCTGATGTTTTTGCTATGTTGTTTGTCACAGAAAATCTCAGTATAAATGCTGCTAGGAGACTTGTTAGACTGGCATTGTGCTCAGGTAGAGCTGTCTCAGTGAAGTGAGGGAGTACTTTTGGAGTCACAAGAGCCTCATTAATTTTTATATATATGCATATGTATACTAGTCATACATTTTCACACATGATCATTTTGAAGATTAACAGTATACAACAGCTTATGAAGCCTTCAAGCAACACCCTGTGAAGTCCAAAAATGTTTAATGCTAGCTTGAAACTGACCTCTTTGTCCATTTGGAGTACCTAAATATGTAACAGAATAGATTTTTGGCTCTGTGGACTATGTGCTTTTTAAATACACATAATTTAGTACACATTAATAAGGAGACCATCTCCTGTTAAAATTGTCTTCAGTTTTTCTGACCTACTGTATTCTAATAAGTAAGAGCTAACCTCTGAACTTTTTGGAATTCGTCTGAAAAT